>NC_138768.1:658388381-658668381 GCF_965119305.1 Pelophylax lessonae
CCAGCCCTCTCTGCTGTGCACATTCCAGGGGTGGAAAATTGGCAAGCGGATTACCTTAGTCAACAGGCGTTGGACCAGGGGGAATGGTCACTTCATCCGGAGGTGTTTCATCAGCTGTGTCTCCGGTGGGGTACTCCCAAGGTGGATCTGTTGGCCTCTTGTCTCAACTGGAAAGTACAAAGGTTTGTGGTACGGTCTCGGGATCCTCCAGCCGACGCCACAGACCCCTTAGTGGCTCCTTGGAGTCGGTATCGTCTGAATTACGCCTTTCCTCCTGTCAAATGTCTGCCAAGATTCCTGCGCAGGATTGAGGCAGAAGGGATTCCAGTCATTCTAGTGGCTCCAGACTGGCCTCGCCGGTCTTGGTACGCCGATCTGGTATGGCTGGTCGACGATGCTCCTTGGAGACTTTCTCTCAGGGAAGATCTGCTGGCCCAATGGCCAATCTTACATCCTGTTTACAGTCACTGGCTTTTACGCCTTGGCTGTTGAAGGCCAGGTGCTCAAGGATAGAGGTTTGTCTGAATCGGTTATTCCTACGCTCTTAAAGGCTAGAAAATCTACCTCCTATGAAGATTTACCATCACACTTGGAAGACATACATTGCATGGTGTGAGTCTCTTGGGGTTCACCCACGCTTCTTTTCGGTGGATTGGATCTTGGCTTTCCTCCAACCGCCTGGCTTTGAGTACCATCAAGGGCCAGGTTTCGGCCTTGGCGGTTCTCTTTCAACATCCATTAGCTACACATTCCTTGGTGTGTACCTTTTTTTATCCATGGAGTGAGACACTTGGCTCCTCCAGTGCGATCTCCATTGCCGCCATGGGATCTCCATTTGGTGTTGTCAGTTCTCCAGAAGCCTCCTTTTGAAAATATCCGGGAGGTTCCCCTGCTTACGTTGTCCCAGAAGGTGGTCTTTTTGGCGGCTATTACTTCTGCACGCAGGGTGTCAGAGCTGGCGGCGCTGTCTTGTCGTTCACCTTACCTGGTGGTTCACAGGGATAAGGTGGTTCTTCAATCATGTCCGACGTTCGTTCCTTCCAAAGGTTGTCTGATTTTTCATTTGAATATTGCCTTCCCTGAGACCCAGGCATCAGCATCCTAAGGAAACTGCCTTGCATTCCCTGGATGGGGTTCGGGCAATTTAGGATGTACCTGGCAGCTACAGAGTCTTTAAGAAAGTCAGACTCACTATTTGTCCGAATGATCTGCAGCGACCATTTTTAGATGGATCAGGGATTCAGGCTTATTCTATTAAGGGTCAGGTTCCTCTTTTTTCCCTGTTAAGGGGCACTCTACTCGGGCGCTTAGTGCCTCCTGGGCCTTCCGTCATCAGGCGTCAGTGATGCAGGTTTGCAAGGTGGCTACCTGGTCGCCTCTGCACACGTTCAACGTTTTATAAGGTGGATGTGTTAGCATCTGCGGATGCTTACTTTGGCTGCAAAGTTTTGCAGGCTGCTGTTTAGAGGACTTGGTCCTCTGAGGGCGTTTTTAAAATTTTTCAGGTGAGCTCCATGTTACCTGGTTGGCTATGTTTCTCTATCGCTCATTGACAGACGTAGTCTTCTTGATTCTCAAGAGCTGGGTTATGTTGTCTCCGCAGGAGTAGGACTAGGCAGAAAGACAAAACGTTCTGGCTCCACCTTAGGGGCAGTCCCTGAGGGTATATCCTCCCTCTCTCTGCTACAGGGAATCAGTTTTTTTCTGTCTAGTCAGGAGTAAGGACCTAAGCTCCTTGCTGGGATCTTTTTGGTCCTGGCAAGATTTTTTCTTTAGAAGAAATATTTTTTAGGTAGTTTTTTTCTCCAGTGTTTTTCCTGTGAGATCTTCAAGCAAAAAACGCCGGACTGGGCGACACTAGTGGTCACCCCAGCCGGCCTACGAGCGCGCGCAGACCATTGCATTGCGCTTGGTCGGCCGCGACACATTCAAGTAAGTATGCGGGGCCGGGCGACGGGCTGGATGTTGAGATCCAGTGGTCACCCCGGTTTCTGCCTACGAGCGCGTGCAGACCAGAGCTCCGCGCTGGGTCGGCCGCGACGGAGTCCCAGTGGAGGGACTGACCTTGCGAGTTAAAAGTCTCGCTTGGACGCCAGGAACCTGAGAGTCGAGGCGTCCGGAGTGGTCCACAAACCCCCACCCCGGTGGAGAGGGTATTGTGAAGAGAGGGTGCCTGTCGGTTCGGTATGGTGAGTAAACGTTCCCTTTTTTTCTTTCCTCGTTATGAGGCAGTATGAATTATGGGCCCCTCCATACATGGTCAGTATATATCTGACACTAAAAGTCCCCCTTGTAAATACAGTATGTGTTTGTGGGAAGTGGACTTGGTTTGAGAGCTAACACTCTACCCAGCAGACTGTAGCATTACAGCAGACATAGGAGGTATAATCCTACCTTATTTGTAGTGTATCTCCTGTAGATCTATCAATCGCCACTCAGCAGAGATGCAGGTGGATGTGCTGGGAAAAACGTTTTCGGCGGTCCGCCGCCATTTTGTCGTAGACCAGGTGCATGCATGTCCTCAGGTCACGCCGGCCGCCATGTTTTTGGAGTCTAATGTCTCCTATATGGGGGCGGCCATGTTTCATGAGCCCAGCTACCTCGTGGAGAACTGGGAACGCCGGAAGGCGTACACAGGGGGCGGAGCCACGTCCTTCTACCCGGGAAAAGCAAACAGCTCCTTCCAGTCTGTGTAAGACAGACGCTGACTGCAGTTGGTTGGAAACTTCACTGTATCGGTTGGTGAGCCTTGGGGGTCCCTCTCTCTCTCTGTGGGATCGAGAAGCAGGTACTCTGAGGGGCGCTATTGCGCTAGGGGGAGACACATAAAAAAAAAAAAAAAAAAAATTAAAAAAAAAAAAAAAAAAAAAAAGAGGTATTTTTTATTTAAAAAAAAAAAAAAAAAAGTTTTTTTGTGTTTTCTGGCAAAGGTGTCCTGAATTATCATGGACCCTGCCACTCATGTATCTCCTCCGGATCCCCTCGAGGAGTCTGCGGGATCCTCCAGCACCCCACTGACGATTAAATCATTGTCCGCTATTATGGAAGCTTGTGTCCCGGGTGGAAGTGGCTTGTCAGGGACAGGGCGCAAGTAAGCGACCCCCGCCTAACCCCTTATTATCTGAAACCTCGGATTCAGACTCTGAGCCTATTTCTGCAGTTGCAGGTACTTCATCTGGGATTGGGGTCTCGTGTACTGTCTCTTCAGACAGTGAGGAGGATGTTTCGGCATCAGCCATAGCCAGAGAGGAAGCGTTGGTAAACGCACTCATGGTATCTGTTCAAGAGACCTTAAGATTACAGGGTATTCCGTCAGAAATAGCTGAAACTGAAATCCCTTTTGGGACTAAAAACGCATCTAGTGGCGAAGGTTTTTTCCATTGCCCAAATGTTTTGGCAATCCAATCAAAGAAGAATGGAGTCTGCCAAAACGCATTTCTACTATTTCTAAACGCATTAACAGGCGTTATCCGTTTGAGGAAACCCTCATTAAGAAATGGACAGAACCACCTGTGGTGGATTCACCAATTGCTAGATTGAATAAAGCCACGGTTATTCCTCTAGAAGACGCTCCGTCTTTTAAAGATCCAGTGGATCGCAAGATAGAAGCTATGTCTCGCACCATGTTTACCTTGATTGGATCAGCTTTCAGACCAATAATTGCTATTGGTCTGGTTTCGCAGGCTGTAACTGTATGGACCAAGTGGTTACGCCGGGACCTAGAAGAGGTCCCTCAGGCAGTATCAGATTTGTTGGAACAGATGATACAGGGGTTACAGTTTGTGTGTGATGCGGCGTTAGACGCCACTTCATTATTGGCGCGAGCATCTGTCTCAGCGGTGGTTCTCAAGCGTACACTGTGGCTAAAAGGTTGGTTAGCCGACCAAGGTTCCAAAAAAGCATTGGCTAATTTCCCCTTTTTAGGAGAGCGTCTATTTGGAGCCAACTTAGATGAGATCATTAAGGATCTCACGGGTGGAAAGAGCACCTTTTTTACCGCAAAATTTTAAAGGTAAAGGAACTCGTCAAAGACGAGGGCCTTCTTTTTCTGCTCACAAGAGGTTTTTTTTCGTCCCGCGGGTGAAAAAATTAAGTCCTCCAAAGCTCCTGCAGGAGGCGTCAGGGGTCGTTGTTCGGGCAAGCAAAAGCCCGCCCCCTCTAGACCTGAAGATAAACCGTCCAAAGCCTGAAGGTGCGCCCCCCACCCATAACTGGGGTGGGGGGACGTCTTCGCCGGTTCCCGGATCCATGGCTTTCCAGAATCCCGGACAGATGGGTTTGCGAAGTCATAAGGTCAGGGTACAAGATCGAGCTTCGATCTCTCCCACCGGTGCGATTCTTCCCTTCCAATAGCCGACTATCCCCGGATCGTTTAGACGATCTGTGGAGAGCAGTCACAGATTTACTACAACAAGGAGTGGTAGTCCACGTTCCTTGGACAGAACGCTTTCAGGGGTTTTTATTCAAACCTATTTACAATACTCAGAAGAGGGCAAAGTGCGTCCAATTCTGGACTTAAGGGCACTCAATTCTTTTGTCTACATAAGAAGATTCAGAATGGAGTCCATTCGCACAGTAGGAGCCTTTCTGCATCCAGGGGATGTCCTAGCGTCCATAGACATCTAGGACGCATATCTTCACATTCCCATTTTCGCAGGACATGAGCGGTTTCTACGTTTTTCCGTAGAAGAGAACCACTATCAGTTTGTGGCGTTACCTCTCGGTCTCGCCACGGCTCCGCGGGTCTTCACGAAGGTGTTGGCCCCAATGTTGGCACTTCTGCGCCAAAGAGGCATATCGATTCTAGGTTACCTAGACGATCTTCTGCTTCATGCAGAGTCTCCTCAGACCTTGCTACAAAACAGAAATTACTATGATTTCTTTACAGGAATTCGGGTGGCTGGTGAACCAGCAAAAGTCATTTCTGGTTCCCACCCAGAGGCTCGAATATCTGGGTCTAATTCTAGACACAGTCAGGACAAGAGTTTTTTCTTCCGGTAGGGAAACTCCGAAAGATTCAATCAGCAGTCCACCAACAGCTGGTCTTCCCTTCGGACTTGCATGAGGGGTCTGGGGTTGATGGTGGCTTCCTTCGAAGCAGTCCCATTTGCCCAGTCCCATACCCGAATTCTTCAGCAAGAGATTCCTCTCAGATGGAATCGGAATCCGGAATCCCTGGACAATCAGATCCGATTGAGCAAACAGACCAGAGAGTCTCTGGTCTGGTGGCTTCGGTCTCCGATGCTCAGCCAGGGAAAGTCATTTCTGCCAATATATTGGCAGTGACCACGGATGCCAGTCTATCCGGATGGGGAGGAATTCTCGGTCAGTTATCTGTCCAGGGACTTTGGTCCCCGGAAGAATCCAGGTTACCGATAAATGTATTGGAACTGAGAGCGATCAGACTTTGTCTGATTCACTGGACCGAGCAGCTCCAGGGCAGCCCGGTTCGGATCCAGTCGGACAACGCCACGGCCGTGGCTTATGTCAATCACCAGGGGGGCACCAAGAGTGTCCGAGCGGCCAAAGAAGTGGCTTGCATTCTTCGCTGGGCGGAACAATTTGTTCCAGCAATCTCTGCGGTGTTCATTCCGGGGGTGGAGAATTGGCAGGCAGATTATCTCAGCCTTCAGACTCTGGATCAGGGGGAATGGTCCCTCCATCCAGACGTGTTCCACCAGTTGTGCCTACGATGGGGCTCCCCGGATATGGATCTGTTGGCATCTCGATTCAACAGGAAAGTTCAGAGATTCGTGGCTCGCTCCCGCGATCCTCTAGCAGAAACCGCAGACGCACTGATCGCCCCGTGGGGGCAATACCAGCTAATGTATGCCTTCCCTCCTCTTGGGTTACTGCCAAGACTTCTTCGCAAGATAGAGGAGGAAGGAATTCCAGTAATCCTGGCAGCTCCGGACTGGCCTCGTCGAGCTTGTTACGCCGACTTGGTCAGACTGATGGCGGACGTCCCGTGGAGACTTCCTCTCAGGGAGGATCTACTGTCTCAGGGACCGATCTTCCATCCTGCTTTACGATCGCTGGTTTTAAACGGCCTGGTTATTGAGACCCAGGTGCTGAAGGACAAGGGATTGTCAGCTTCAGTTATTCCTACTCTAGTTAAAACAAGGAAAGCGACTTCCAGAAAGATTATCATCGTACATGGAAGTCTTATATTGTGTGATGTGAATCCCTTGGGTTCCATCTACATCTTTATTCGGTAGTCCGAATATTGGCTTTCTGCAACAGGGAGTTGAGCAGAAGCTGGCCTTGAGTGTTATCAAGGGTCTGGTTTCAGCATTTGCTATCTTCTTTCAGAAGCTTTTGTCTACTCATTCCTTGGTGCGGAATTTCATCCAGGGGGTGCGACACCTGGCTCTGCCAGTGCACGCGCCGTTACCATCCTGGGATCTTAATTTGGTGCTGTTGGTTCTTCAGACACCTCCCTTTGAAAATATCAGGGAGATTCCCTTGCCTACTTTATCCCAGAAGGTGGTCTTCTTGGTGGCTATCACTTCTGCACGCAGGGCGTCAGAACTGGCTGCATTATACTGTTGTTCCCCAGATCTGGTGGTTCATAGGGATAAGGTTGTTCTTCATCCGAATCCATCCTTCCTTCTAAGGTGGTTTCAAAGTTTCATTGAATAAGGACAGTGTATTGTCCTTCCTATGTCCTTAGCCCAATCATCCTCGAGAATTTGCATGGCATTCCTTGGATGTAGTTCGGGCGATCAGGATATACTTGAATACTACGGATTCAATTTGTAAGACGGATTCACTGTTTGTGATCACGGATGGCCCTAAGAAGGGGTTGCCTGTTCTGCTGCGACCATCTTTAGATGGATCAGACAGACAGTGGTATAGGCTTATTTTATCTAAGGGTCGGGATCCCCCGTTCCCTGTTAAGGCGCATTCTACTCGGGCGCTTAGAGTTTCCTGGACCTTCCGCCATCAGGCGTCAGTGGTTCAGGTTTTCAAGGCGACTGTTTAGTAGTCGGTTCATACCTTTACAATATTGTATAAGGTTTATGTGATGGCATCGTCAGATGCCTCTTCTGGCTGCAAGGTTCCTGCAGGCCACTGTTTGAGGAGACTGTTGGTCTACCTCGAGGATTTGTGGGGTAGGTCTCATCTGTTTACTCGATGAGTCCTTTGATACTTCTGGTTGGCTCCAGTTGGGCCTTCTAGATTGGATTTTGATTCTGTCAATCCCACCCCTCATTTTGTGGCACTGCTTCTGGATGTCCCAGCTCTTGAGAATCAAGAAGACTACGTCTGTCAATGAGCGATAGAGAAAAATGGATTTTTGTAAGATCTTACCGTAAAATCCTTTTCTCTTAAGCTCATTGACAGACGTAGTACCCGCCCCTCTATCATTGAGTTGGGTTGGGTTAAATTCTCTGTACTGCTTTAAAACAGAACTGATTCCCTGTAGCAGAGAGAGGGAGGATATACCCTCAGGGACTGCCCCTAAGGTGGAGCCAGAACGTTTTGTCTTTCTGCCTAGTCCTACTCCTGCGGAGACAACATAACCCAGCTCTTGAGAATCAAGAAGACTACGTCTGTCAATGAGCTTAAGAGAAAAGGATTTTACGGTAAGATCTTACAAAAATCCATTTTTTAGCCTTGGGATGTATTTTTTTCTTGCTGTTCTCACTCCTCATGTTTGACACCGCTTTGGGATGTCCCACGTAGTCAAGAAGATGAGACGCTGTGTCCGTCAATGATTGAAAGAGAAAATGGATTTTTGACTCTACCGTAAAATTCAATTCTCTGATGTTTGACAGGCACAGCACCCACCCCTTTATGGAGTTATTTTTCTTCTGACACTGCTTGTAACAAAACCTGAGTACCTATAGCCGAGAGTGGGAGTACACGTGACTCGAGAACTATTTTGAGGTCCTTTTTGAAGTGCTTTTCATTGAGTTCAATGGAGAGGAGCGTTTTTGAGGTGCTTTTTTTTTTTTTTTTTTTTTTTAGTGCTCTGAAGATGCTGCTTGCAGGATTTTATTTTCACCGCCCCGCCAGTGCACCTCCCCTGTGTGAAAGCATTCATTGATTTTAATGGGAATAGGTTTCCGTGGGCTCTAAGAGATGGTCACATCGCCCACCAGATTCAGCTGAAAGTTACAATGTCGGTTTTAGGAAAATTGCAAATTACTGGTAATTAGTCATGGATGTCACTTTATAGCAACACTTAATTCTGAAAATAAAGAAAAAAATTTTCAAGGGTTGGAAAATTTACTTTTTTTTCTTTTTATTTTTTCCATTTAAAGAGTAACCATGACCTAGCTGTGTTTGTAAGGAGGAGGATTTATTTATCCTCTATTTATAATGCTCTTTCTTTTTGCATACAAGAAAGCATTATGAGGCTACATTAACGTTCTGCTAAGGAGAGCTACCCAGTTCCGCCAATCGTTTGCTGTTGTGAGTCTCTAGTGTATTGCTCCATTTGGTTTATTAACATAGAGAACTTGAAGTCACTAACTTGACCAAGGTCAATCCTCCATTTCTACAGCACTGTTCCAGCAGGGTGTTGTGATGCCGTGATTGCAGAAATTCCATGGTATACAGGTCTGTGTACTTTTGCGATTTCTTTCAATTATGTCATTAAATAGGCTACTGCTTTTATATGTTAGGATAAAACCTGTTAATTCTCTGGTTGCTTACTGTAGATTTTGTTGTTATTATTAGTATACAGGATTTATACAATGCCAACAGTTTGCACAGCACTTTACAACCTATTGTTAGAATTCTTTACACAAAGATTATACTGTACTACTGTTTTTGTTCAACTACCATGACCATTTTATTTTTATTTAAAAAAAAAAAAAAAAAACATTCTCTCAACCTCTAATTAAAATACTGTTTTTGCAAATGAATTTTTTCACACCAGCGTAAAAAAATAAATTATATTTTATATAACATTTTCTGTAAATTTTAAAGCACAACTATTTTTTATTTATTTCTTTTTATCAGAAATATTCATCTGTTTTTATATTCATACATAGTTCAAAACCTTTTAACGGGGGGATTTTATTTTTTTATTGTAGTGCATGTAAAAATAACCTGTAACAACCAACTATTCTTTGAAATAGATACATGCATGCATGCATAATTTTGATTGATTGGGTTATTACTTTGTGCATCGCTATTATTTAGGGGAAAAAAAACCATTATAGCTGAATATTCTTTGATGAAAACATCCCAGCATATTTCTTTACCATGCAGGATGCTCACAAGTTGAATACATTTTTATTTTTATGAAACACAGTTTATTCTACCAAGCCATTTGATGGTTGTAAATCAGTGTAAAGGCTTTGACTAGGAATTCTCTCTTCTATATCTGTTCGTTTTTTTTTTTTTGCATGTGGTTGATATTTATTGCATTTTATCTCTTGGGTTGAGGAAAATCTTTCTTGCAACCTTTATACAATTTTAATGAGCATTAAGGCCTTTCAAGCATCTGTAATGGCATGAGAGTGCATGGTTTGTGTACCCTTTGAAACAATTGCCTGTGCTGTTTGATAGCTTTGTGAGAACTAGAAGTGTTTTTTCTATTTTGTGTGTTGTCTTGCAACCTATTTTTTGAGAGGCAGAATCCCACCTATTCTAGCGGGACAAACCTGGAAGAAAACATTTATTTAATTGGATAGGTTTGAAGGGTTTATTTCTACTTCATATTCGAATGCAAGATCCAAGTTCTTGGCAAATGATTTACCGTATTTTTCGCCGTATAAGACGCACCGGCATATAAGACGCACCCAATTTTAAGGGAGGAAAATCTAGAAAAAAAAGATTCTGAACCAAATACTGCAGTAAAATATTTTATATCAACAGGTGATGGTATAGGCATGGTTCAGGCATGGCACAGGTGAGGGTATAGGCATGGCACAGGTGATGGTATAGGCATGGCACAGGTGATGGTATAGGCATGGCACAGGTGAGGGTATAGGCATGGCATACTCCTCCTACCATCTATATACACAGGATTGTACAACCTTTTAAATATTTTTAATAGCCCAACACCCCAAAAAGGCTTTGGAGAATTTTTTTTAAATGAGGCAATCATAAGGCCATCATCTCATCTGTAATTTATACAAGAAAAGGAAGAACGTGTTTTTTTTTTTTTTTTTTTCCAGACTGTACAAGCCAGAAAGGAGCACACAGATTATAAAATTTTAAATTTATTTATACATCGATGCTGGTGTGCAACTCCCACATACAGTATATCATCAATTTGGAAGCACAAAGGTCACAGTGGTTGTGATTTAAATGACCAGTACTAGAGCGATGGGTCCTCAAAATCCAACGCGTTTTTGCATTTTATTGCTTTATCAGTGCCTGGGGAACCAAAAAGTACTTATTGAAGCTGAAGGATATAGGGGTATATGTGGCCAGATCATCAGTGCAAGATTCCGATATGTAAAATTCATCAGAGTATCCGAGGCATCATGTGTTAAAAGCAGTGCGACACTAGCCTCTTTGCTTTGTATAAAAATTAAGATACAACCGACTGTGTTATAGCTGGAGAAATCCCCAATCCAAACCGGTTCACCTTGGCTCTAAATCATAGCCATCTTGCAATTGACTTGGCAATCTTTTTTTTTTTTTTTTTTTTCTCTCAGGTCAGTTGACTGGATAGATTGGTGATAGTTACAAGGATACAGTCTTTGGCCTTTGTGTCCAGCAACCTTGGCATGTAAATGCATAGAAAAAACAATTGCTAAGTGCATTGTAAGATGGCTATGATTTTAGAGCTAAGGTGAACCAGACTGGCTTGGGTATTTCTCCAGCTATAACAGAGGGTTGTACCTTTTTTTTAATATACACAAACCAAAGAGGCTAGTGTCTCACTGCTTTTAACATGTGATGCCTCGGATACTCTAATTTATAGATATTGGAGTCTTGCACTGATGATCTGGCCACATATACCCCTATATGCTTCAGCTACAATAAGTACTTTTTGGTTCCCCAAGCCCTGATGAAGCAACGATAAGCGAAAAGCGTTGGCTTTTGAGGACCCATTGCTGTAGTACTTGTCATGTAACCACAACCACTGTGACCTTGGTGCTTTTAAATTGGTGATATGTGGGAGATGCACACCAGCATCTGTTTTTTTACATCCGTATAAATAAATTTGTACAGTCCAACAAAAACGTTTTTCTTTCCTTTTTTTGGAGAAAAAATATTTTACCTACAGAGGGTTATTTTTTGATCCTTTCAGCTGGTTCCTGGGATTGCGGAGTATCCAGCTCTTGTGAGAAGAGTACCTACATACAAAGTACAATGATTTGGAATGCTAAGCATTCCCAGGATCCCACCAAAAGGAACATCACCCTCGCCTCAGCGCTATGTGCAAAAGCACTTGTAAGGTAAATATAAATTATATATATATATATATATATATATATATAAAATGTATAATAAAATCTTTTGGTGCAGGGTCTGGAACTAAACACTCCTATACTTTTCAGCCAAGGATCTGCAACTGCCATAGTGCTGCACATGTGACCAGTTATGACACAAGAGATTTGATGGTTTGACAGTTTGGTTGAGAGCACAAGCAAATGTGACAGTTAGCATTCCCGGCATGCTGGGAATGTAACTGTTTTTTTAACTGTTAAATTAATGGGTTTAGTTCCACTTTAACCTCTTCTTGACCGCGCTATAACTGAATGACAGGTACAGCCGGGTTGCACATTTCCGGGAGGGCATCTATTGCTGTCCTTCCAGAACCCTGCCTCCACTTGTGCCCTGGGGTGGGCATCGGGAGAGCTCTGTTATTGTTGCGTCCTTCGGACCCAATTCTGATTAAATACCACCTAAAGAACTCTCCATTTTTCTTAAAAAAAAAAAAAAAAAAAAGATAAACATTCTGTGTTGCATGGCCGCACAATTGTAAATTGTCATTCAAGGTGCGACAGCGCTGAAGGTCGAAAAGTGGCCTGGGCAGGAAGGGGGTTAAAGTGCCCAGTAGGCAACTGGATAAAGTGACACTTTACCTTGGTCGTGCAGGCAGAGGAGCTGAGTCCATGCTGGTTACTAGTACTGTGTACTCCTGCTGTACCTGCCTTGGCTTTCATTTTTAGATTGGTGTGATGACTGTCAGTATGTGCTGGAGGGTGCTGAGGCTATACTGACTGTCAGTATGTGCTCGAGGGGGCTGAGGGTGTACTGACTGTCAGTATGTGCTGGAGGGTGTACTGACTGTCAGTATGTGCTGGAGGGTGCTGAGGGTGTACTGACTGTCAGTATGTGCTGGAGGGTGCTGAGGGTGTACTGACTGTCAGTATGTGCTGGAGGGTGCTGAGGGTGTACTGACTGTCAGTATGTGCTGGAGGGTGCTGAGGGTAAACTGACTGTCAGTATGTGCGGGGGGGTGCTGAGGGTGTACTGACTGTCAGTATGTGCTGAGGGTGTACTGACTGTCAGTATGTGCTGGAGGGTGCTGAGGGTGTACTGACTGTCAGTATGTGCTGGAGGGTGCTGAGGGTGTACTGTCTGTCAGTATGTGCTGGAGGGTGTACTGACTGTCAGTATGTGCTGGAGGGTGCTGAGGGTAAACTGACTGTCAGTATGTGCTGGGGGGTGCTGAGGGTGTACTGACTGTCAGTATGTGCTGAGGGTGTACTGACTGTCAGTATGTGCTGGAGGGTGCTGAGGGTGTACTGACTGTCAGTATGTGCTGGAGGGTGCTGAGGGTGTACTGACTGTCAGTATGTGCTGGAGGGTGCTGAGGGTGTACTGACTGTCAGTATGTGCTGGAGGGTGCTGAGGGTGTACTGACTGTCAGTATGTGCTGGAGGGTGCTGAGGGTAAACTGACTGTCAGTATGTGCTGGGGGGTGCTGAGGGTGTACTGACTGTCAGTATGTGCTGAGGGTGCTGAGAGTATACTGACTGTCAGTATGTGCTGAGGGTGCTGAGGGTGTACTGACTGTCAGTATGTGCTGAGGGTGCTGAGAGTATACGGACTGTCAGTATGTGCTGAGGGTGTACTGAGTGTCAGTATGTGCTGAGGGTGTACTGAGTGTCAGTATGTGCTGAGGGTGTACTGAGTGTCAGTATGTGCTGAGGGTGTACTGAGTGTCAGTATGTGCTGAGGGTGTACTGAGTGTCAGTATGTGCTGAGGGTGTACTGAGTGTCAGTATGTGCTGAGGGTGTACTGACTGTCAGTATGTACAGAGAACAGCCCAGGTTGGTGGCAGGCAGTTTGTGCAGAATAGGAGTGCTAATGGTATGACAGCGGGCAGCTATCTCAATGGGAAGACTCCCCCCTCTATTCCTGTTCTGATGACCGCTCAGGATTTTTTTATCTTCATTTGTTTTGGTACAAGTGACAGTGGTCACCACGCACATAAACACGAGTCTCTTGAGTTGGGAATCTCTATTAAATCCGGAAATAAGTTTTGGCTTTATATACACTTCTGTACAATGGATGCTACATTCCTTGTAAGAATTCTTTTTTTTTTTTTTTCCTGAATGCTATAGTATACAGATAAGCATGGTGCTGTTAGGATGTCGGGGGATTAAAGTAATGGCCTGCCATCAAGCCATCTCTGTAAAACCACAAAGCGATTACCTCATCTCATTAGCTGATTGAATCCAGGCTCAAGTAACTGCAGGATTTACAGGGGAGCTAATCTACGCAGCAAGGGGCTCTCCACAATGTATGTGTGTGAAAGTGCTTCACAACTTTTACTCAACACTGGGCTTTGCTTCTCTGTGTATACTGTATGACTTGTCAATCAATGGGGTACAGTTATTTATGATTCATTCTCATATACGTATAGTATAGTACTATCGCACCTCTTTTTTAGTGCATTGTGATATGTTGTCATACACATGCTAACATGGTGGTATGTTAAGGTGCATTGCATTGACTGTCATTTAAAAAAAAAAAAAAACAAACGTGGCGACAACAAAAAACTGAACCTGATTTTTTTGTTAACGCAGTGCACTATGTGTGTTGTGGTGCTCTGCATTGTGGATGTGTCCCCACCTGCTGTAGTCCTGCATTGTGGTGCCCTTCTAAAGGATTGTCACCACCATGCATGTGTTAAGAGGCACTGTGGTATACCATGATCAGCACATGGTTAATGTGACACCGTAATCTGAAGTCAACATTAAAGTGATGCTCTAATCTGACAATCTGCTAAATACGTACCGTACGTTTATTTTACTTACTAGGTTTATATTTTGGTCAGACATTCTTGTGATGCACACAAAAACACACATGCAAGTTGACCAGAGAAACTATCCTTTGCCCAACATAAAGCATATTAAACCCAGAAACCAAGATGTAATTGATTGCAGCGTTCCTCATACTTACTGTATACGTATTTTTCTTTCCTTTTTTTTTTTTTTTTTTTTTTTTTTTTTTAAATTTTGTGCCTCCAAACATCACTTTGTTATAGCCAATGAATGCATGTACAATGGGCATTTTCATCCGTGTAAACCAGTGTTCGGAAACAAGTTTTTACGCTGTATGCATGTAAACGATTGTACTAATGTTTACATTCTGATAGCATAAAGCACAAGCTGTCTCTTTTGGAACCTCCTAGCATGAAGGGACATTTTGTATAGCAATTTTTTTATTTTTTTTTTGCATTTATTGAACATAGTGCTTTATTATTTATTTATATATATATATATATATATATATATATATATATAATTACTTTTTTGTAAAAGCAATCCCAGCGGCTAAATAGCCACTGGATTGCTTTTACAAATGGCCTTCTGCCACCTTCCCAGGCTCTCGTGTCCCCCAGGGAACCCGAGATTGCAGCTGGTTGCTCCACCGGCTGACCATAGAGTTGATTGGGGACCAGAATGGCACAGATCATCTCTATGGTCTAAGAATCTGGAAGCAAAGAGTATTTTGTCACTTCTGGTTTCGCTGGTTGTAAACAAACCTTTTGTGGTTTGTAAAAAGCATCAAGTCCTACCGATATTGATATGATCCAAAGCTATTAAGGGAATGGGAGACATCTGGGGTCTAACAGACCCTAATAGTCTCACTAAAGAGAACCTGTCACTTTGTTCCTTGTGATAATAAAAGTTATAAAAAAAAAAGGTACAGTGTAAACATAATCAAATAATCATAATAAAAATAAAATGTAAGTGCCACCTGTCGCACGGTGCTTGCGTGCAAAGGCAAATGCATGCGTCAGTCCTGCGTTGTACACAAACAGTGATTGCACCACAAGTGAGGTATCCCCGTGAACGTCAGATTGAGAGAAATATTTCTAGCACCAGACCACCTGTGAAAAAATCTAAAGTGGCAACCTGGAAAGGCTTTTAAATCGTTGCCTATGAATACTATAATTTTCAAGTCATTTTCTAGGAAAAAATACAGATTTTTACATGTATGTGAGAAGTGTCAGGGAAAGACTAAAGCCCCGTACACACGTACCGATTGTCGGCCGCAGGCCGATTGTAGGCTTGTTAGTATGATGCTTCCGACAGCCGACAGCGCATTTTCGGTAGAACAGAATCTGGCGTGCAGACTTTAAAATATTTATTGGCCGTCACCAGAACGGCCGATTGTTCCTCAGTCAGTACAGTCTTCCTACAGAGTACAGAGTTCCTCAGTCAGTATCAGCAGATTTGCAAGACTGGGCATGCTCAGAAAAGAAAAAACACACGGAAAGTTAACCATCACATGACATCACTTCTGCAGTTGGCTGTTGTTGGCCGACAAAATTCGTGTGCAGTCTTTTGCACTTTTCAACCGACAGGACAGCACCGGACAAAAGACGGCCGATCGTTCGGCCGACAATCGCTACGTGTGTACGGGGCTTTAGTCTTCAAGTGGTTAAGGCTTACTTACCTTGGATAAACTGCTTTGCTGGATTATCACCATTTTTATTTTTCTTTCTTTTGTGTAGTTGCCCATTGTTCTATTATTTTATGCAGTGCTTGTGATGATTGACCCATGTAGTGCAAGAATAAAGGCTTAATTTTTACAGACTTGATAGAGAATAGCTTTGAGTTCCAGCCTCGCCCTATACATATCCACCACTTTCTGTAGCTGGCTAAGTGGAGAGTATCCCATCAGTCTGGTGATAAGAGATCTTCTCACTACCTGTAATGAACAGCCAGCCTATTGATTAATTTCATGACATCACACTAGTACACACATACAGTACATCTGTCATTGTCTGTGTACTATCACAGAGGTGACCATGTTTTCTTTATTAGGGAAGAAAGCTTCTCATTTGATATCCCTTTGATTTTAATATGGATGTGCTTGTAGAATAGATTTTTCTCCTAACACACTCTTTAGCTGCCAGAAGGAAAAGCGATCTGCCCACCTCCCCCTGCATTAAATCATATTGGATGATTTCAGCCCCTGTTATTTCCACTTCCATTGTGTCTGCTTCCTGTTGGTCAAAGGTTATTAGGATGGGGTGCTGCATAGAATGGAAAGCTGACAGGAAAGAAAACCTGGGCTTTATGTTTAAACTCCCTTTACTTATACACAAGGCACCATTTCAGGTTTCTGCTGGAAAACAAAGGTAATGTACCTCCTGCTCTTGGTTTTGCACTTTGTTGCATGGAAAGGATGCTCATGGCAAGGATGTTGCTTCTGCTGTTTTGTTGAATTGTGATTGTTCTGCTCTTTAGTGTCCTGTTATCTGAATGAGAGCTGCTTTTCTCCTCCGTTCCCTTAACTCTATAGCTGCCACCAGTGTACAAAGTAATGATTGCACGCCGTAGTGTGATGGTGTCTGCATTCTGCAAGCATGAGATTGCCAAGTTGACAGTGATTTTTATGCTGGAGAATTGCTATAGCAGAGGAACAATTGAATGGGCTCCACCCTTGCTTTGTGTTACAGAATTGTGTTATCTGGCTTGCTTGTTTCTGCTGGTGTTGCAGCTTTATGGCTGCGTTTTATGCATATTTTTGTTGATCATGGAGGCTCACAGCGCATAGGGTTACAACCGCTTTCCTGCTGGATTATGAACAGTTCTCTAGCTGTCAGGTACATTCTACACTGTAAGCTATACTTGTGCTATTCACTTTATTATTTTGACTTTTATCTAATGTAGCTAAATTCTGTTTATATATATATATATATATATATATCTTTTTTCATTTTATTTAATTCTGGTATTTTTTTGTTGAACAGTATTATGTGAAGTAAACAATTGCCAAAATACCTTAAAACAAAAGTACATGCAGTGCCAAAAATTCATACCTTTCTCATCTTAAAGGGGAATTGATGGATTTTCTGGGGTAAACTGATAGCGTCTACGGTCTTTCTAATCCTTACCAGGTACGCATAGGAATAAAATGCCTAGTTATAATGCCTATATCTTCAAAACCACTTCAATGGAGCCCCAAATCTTATAAAAGTCTGGTATGGTTATTCTTGCACTTGCCAATCATTTATGGTTCAGCCCTTTGCAGACCTCCTCTCTGCCAGGGGGAAGGTATGGCCTTAATTTTATTCCAGGGGATCATTTTGGAAAGTTAAGTGACAAGTGTGTTATATCCTCTTTAATTGGTCTTTCTTGCACCAGGAAGTAAATCCGCTTTGGGTTCAGCATTGCAATACATGTTTGAATGTGGAATTTGGTTGTTTATAGAAAGTGATTCTCTCTGCTAACCTAGCAAGGTTATTTACCTGTTCACATAAGGATTAAAATCTAAAGCCACCTGCAGTGGATACATTTCATAAAGAAAGGTCTCTTTAGAGCCGGTCCACATTAGCGCGATTTGTCAGGCGACTTGTCAGCATGACAAGTCGCGCTCCCTCGCGGTCCATTGACCGCTACAGGACCTGTTCTAATAGGAGTGACACAAGTCGCTCCGACTTAGAAAAAGGGTCTTGTACTACTTCGGGGCAACCTCGGAGCGACTTGCATAGACTTCCATTATGTGAAGTCCCTGCAAGTCGCTCCGAAGTCGTGGTGCATGGTAATGCACAAGTCGCCCCCTGAAGTAGTAAGGAGTCGTGTCGCCTTAGTGTAAAAGCAGCAGAATTTAGCATGTCTTCTACAGAGTGGTTCAAGCAGGTTCATTGTATTTAATGAAAAGATGCCGCACTGCTATAATACTCAATGAGTCCAATAAATCTTACAATACATGTGATGATAAGTTATAATCTATGTGTGGATTACCACCAATGTGCAGTACCTAGTGCTCAATGACTTGTGTGACCATACACAATATACTTAGCGCTCAATTGCACATGTGACCATGCACATTCTCATGTTTATACAGTGTTGTTAATCCACTTTAAAATGAATTCAGGTGTAAGTCAGGCCAAAAAACATCTGTCCACAAAAACTCTATATTCCTCTCCAATAGTGCTCTTTGTGTGCCATGCAACCAAAAACCGTAGAGAAAACACTCACCCGACCATCAATGTGTTATGGCATTTTGTATCACTTTAAATCTCCACTGACTCCACACGCATCAAAGAAACCACTCCCTGTATACTCCCATGCAGAAAGTTAGGAAATCACAAAAGGGAACCATCATTGTGCATTATATTTATTACTTTAAAACTCACACACCAACTGTTAAAATGCAAAATCCCATTTAAAAGTGCCTTTTAGACCTGCACATAGTACATCCAGCAAATACTCAGCAACACTTTCCCTGACCCTCCGTAATCCCAGTTGGCTTGGGAAGGAACTTGCGTTTTTATAGTTTTCACATACCGAGTTTATGCGAGTTTAGAAGCAGTTAGAAGCATTTGAGGTTGGAAGCATTTTTTAACCACTTCAATACAGGGCACTTTCACCCCCTTCCTGCCCAGGCCAATTTTTATCTTTAGTGCTGTCACACTTTGACAATGCTGTACCCAAATGACATTTGTATAATTTTTTTAACACAAATAGAGCTTTCTTTTGGTAGTATTTAAACGCCGCTGGGTTTTTTATTTTTTGCTAAAAAATAAAGACAATTTTTGGAGAAAAAAAATTTGCTTAGTTTGTCAGTAAATTTTGTAAATAAGTAATTTTTCTGCGGCACTTATGGGCACTGATTAGGTGGCACTGATATGCTGCACTGAATATGCGGCACTGATATGCAGGTACTGATTGGTGTCACTGATGGGCACTGATTGGTGTCACTGGTGTGTATTGATTGGTGTCACTAATTGCTTTAGGCCCCTTTCACACTTGCGGACCGTTCAGATCCGCCTGTCAGTTTTTCAGACGGATCTGAACAGGTGCCCCGTGCATCTCTATGGAGCATCGGATGTCAGCGGAGACATGTCCGCTGACATCCGATCCTGTCCATCAAATACGGACGGATGGAAACCCTTTTTACCATCCGCCTGGCAGATCGGATCGGATGAGAATGGACAGGTGGTCCGTTCTCATCCAATTCCCCCATAGAGAACAGGCGGGACCTAGCAGCTCTGTCTCCGCACACAGCGCGGAAACCGAGCTTCCATCCGCCTCCTCAGGGGGGGATCGGCGAATTGATCCCCCGCTGAGAAAACGGACTCCTACGGGTGGAGCGGGAAGTGTGAAAGGGGCCTTACTGTAATCAGGGCACTAATAATCAGTGCCCTGATTACTTGTCCTGGACTCCCCGTTGAGGAGAAGCTGCTGATCGGCTCTCCTCGCCACACACACTCCTTTACATGTGACCGGTTGTGATTGGACACAGCCGATCACACGGGTAAAGAGCCACGTCATTGGCTCTTTACCAAGATCTGGGGGTTGCTCCATGTCCTAATAACACAGCGTGGCCGCAATCGCTGCGCTGTGTGTCCCTGAGAGCACTCAAGAGCAGCTGTTTTGGGGCGCCGTCATATGACGTCCTTCTAGAACGAGAGCCGCACTGCTCCACCATCATTTAAAAGTGGGCAGGCGGCAAGTAGTTAAAGATAACCTCAGGAGACCCTCCCAAATGGCCACAATGCATGAAATCCAAGTAAAATATCAACTATTTCAGGCATTCTATGATAGAAGAGAGCAACAGCGTGCTTGTAGATGGCTGTCTTATTTTTAGTGTTATCACTATGGATCCCATCATGAGCATGTGTGAGAAATGCTCCTGATGTTGCTGAGGCTCCAAAGACATAGAAAATAGGACCAGAGATCATCGCTACTGGACTCGTCCATAGATGAAGACATAAGCATGTGGTGAAATTTGTGGGGTTTTTTTCAACGTTTTTACATGTTCAAAAATGATCAGAAACATTTTTTTACCCTTTAAAAGCGCTTATAAACGCAAACGCGCACTGCAGTTACATGCAGTTACAAACATTTGATGTTTGAAATGCCAGTAAACTACAGTCCTGAATGCGATTTTTCGGGTTTTTACAAAAAAAAAAAATGCTTGTAACCTCAACTGCCTTTAAACTACTATAAGGCTGGGTTCACACTTGTGCTATCACAGATATTGCATGTGATTTGCACCACATTGCTGTGCAGATCACATGACATGTATGTGCGATGCAAATTCAGCCATACAAACTGTATGGTTGAAATTGCATTGAATTCGCACCAAAATGGTACAGAACCCTTTTTTTGGTCCGCACTGGAATCGGATTGCATGGGGCGTTCACACCTATGTGATCCAATTCCTGGACCATTTGACAGTTCGCACTGCGATCTGCGAACCAATCTGGGGGTGTCATTAACTTTACATTGACACCCCCAGCGGTTCACAGATGTCAGTGTGAACGAATGTGCGATGCGGGAACCGGCCCTGAATCACATGGTTTCCCGCATCGCACCAGTGTGAACCAGGAATAACAACTGAGTGTACATGTACACATAGTATAACATAGCGGAGCATTTAGGGGCTGCTGAAAAAAAAACGCCCAACTGCTCCTAAACTTCAGTGTTGCAGCTGTAGTGTACACAAGGCCTTAACGCCAGTATTTAAATGTCAAAGTAATGACGTATTTTTTAATATGGACCGGCCGGTTAGTGGGTTAAGTTGCTTTTCGCCTTCCCTTGATCTTGTGTGAGGAGTAAAGAAGTTCTGATGCCCACAGATCTTGTGTGAGGAGTACAGAAATTCTGATGCCCACAGCCCCTCAACACAGGCCTGGGTACGGTTCACCCCCTTGGCCCAGTCTGAATTCAAACTGTGCCTGAGCACTAAAATATCCATAGATCACTGAGCACAGAAGCTAGGATCACAGTGGTCTGGTTTGCAGAGGTGATGACGTATACCCAGGTACACTTGCTGATAGCCCGGTGTGAATGCAGACTAGCAGGAGAGTGGGCAGGGAGAACAGTCAAACTTGGGCACAGTTCAGTCCAACCGTGCTCAGTGTCAGTGCACCAATAGAAACTGGTTTTTTTTTTTTTTTTTTTTAAATAAAAAAGCAATCCGCTTCTGGGCTCCTGATCTTTCTACAGCCTCATCGAAGGCGTACTGCAGAGGAGAAGGTAGACACAATGTTTCCACGATGTTTAGTGATATCCTGGCCATTCTGACAGTACAGAAGCTCTGTCCAGCATTTCCCTGCCAGCAGTACAGCAGTGGATCACTGATATAGTGATCTATTGCAGGCAGCAATAGATCACTATTAGGCCTCATGCACACTGGTTTATTGCAAACATTGTTTCTCCTAACAGGAAAAATCTGCTTAAAAAAAACGCACCAAGGCCATAGTTATTCAAACATTTTTAGGCATGTTTTTGAAGTTTGGGCGTTTATTTCATTGGCCAGAATTGTAATCTATACTTGCCATTGAAATTAATAAATGCTTAAATGCTAAACATGCCAAGCGTTTAGGCGCGTTTGTCTTTTTTTATGCCCAAAAGTAAACTCCCTGCACGTTAGCCCATGTGTACATGCACACTTAGGCTTTTAGAGGCAGAAAAAAAACCCTACTGCCAGTGAGTCCAAGAGCAGCAAAGTTTTGGCAGAAAAAATGCTCGAGGTGCATTTAGCTCTTCAGCGTTAATTCATTTCAATGGCCAGAATAGATTATGAAATGGATTAACGCCCAAGCTCTTGACGCCTGTAAATGCGCCTAAGCACTTGTAAAAGCTTTATCTACTTCTGCAAGCTTTTTTCTTTTTCTGCCAAAACGCAGCTTCCAGGAGGAAAGGCTGCTAGAGTTTTTTAGAAGAAATCTGTTGCTGCATGGGTAGCCTGGATCAGGTCTCCACTGACCACATCCAAACCCCCACATGAAGAAAGAAAAAATGCATCTCCTAAAAATATTCCTCTACAAAATGAAGGTTGCAACAATTATGTTGGCTGATCTAAACGACATTTGTTGTTTTACTGGGTAAGCATCAACTGCTCGCATAAGAAAATGCAGTGTACTTTGAAACCTGAAAAAGTTGCTTTTGTGCCAGTTTGTTAAATGCATGCCCTCTGCAAGAAATGAGTGTCTGTCTTTGGTTGTACTAACGAGTAAGACCACTTCAATAGGGTCATTAAACATGCATAGTATCGTTGCTGTAGTTGCATTTGTTGTTTTTTTTTGTTCCGGAATGAGAATTGCAGCATTAACTACATACTGCAGGTTACAGTTTACAAACTGGCTGCCCTACAGGCAGTAACTTCAAGTTTTTGATGTATGGAAATCTTCAGTGCTGGGTAATATTGGTTTAAAGTGGTCTTAAAGACTGAAGGTTTTTTTACTTGCATACCTTCTTTGCATGAGGGTAAAAAACCTCAGGCTGGGTTAACACTATTGCGAATTGGATGTGAGTTTCCTCGCAACCAGTGCTTTAAGTGGGCCGGTATGCACTGGTACTCAGTACCGCCACTTCCAAATATGGCTCTTGAGCATACCGCCACCTCTCCATGTGCCTTAGCGTACCAGTACGCTCATTTTGGACATCTGCGCCCTCAATTGCCCCCCCCCCCAAGAATATTTCCCACTCCAGAGCCAGACCAGTTACCACCAGTGAGTCCCCCTGCTTTGGAGTCCCAGCCCAGGCCAGGGGGGGGTGCTCTGTGGCGACCCTGATGTGGGGTGGGGGGGACAAAATTTATAGGCTATAATAGAGTACCCGCAGCTCTTTTGAGACACTTAAAGCACTGCTCGCAACCAATTCGCATGTCAGGAGATTGTGACCGGCTCTCTATAGAGCCGGTTCACATATCTCTAGAGAGGCTCCGGAGCAAATTGCACAGGAATCCTGTGCGTCTTCTGATCAGTTTCAGGTCTGAATTCAGCCGCAAATTCTGACTGAAATCAGACCTGAAACAGTAAACATGGACGCACCAGACCCCTGCTGTAAGCCGCTCCATGCAGCAGTATGAACCCAGCCTTAATGTGCAGCTCCCCCCCTCAGCCCCCCCTAAATACTTGCCTAAATCTGATCACTATCCAGCGATGTGCACGAGACCCAAAACTTTCCCTGGTCTCTCTCTCCTGATTGGCTGAGATGCAGGAGCCATTGGCCCCCTTGCTGCTGTCAATCACAGCCAGAAAGGTGGGGGTGGGACTGAGCCATGCTCTCTGTATCTTATGGGCACAGGGAGCCACCTCAGGATAGAGCAGGCATGAGTGCCCCCACAGCAAACTACTTGCTATGGGGGCACTTGGCAAGAGGGAGAGGCCCAGAGCACAGGAGGGGGCCCGAGAAGAAGAGGATCAGGTATGCTCTGTTCAAAACCACTGCACAGAGCAGGCAAGTACGACATTTTGGCAAGGCAAGGTGCATAGTAACAAAATAAATGCATACGTACATATACATTTTGTGATTGCAGTAAAAGAAAATACAGTCATGGGGAAGGTGTGTGTGTGTGTGTGTGTGTGTGTGTGTGTGTGTGTGTGTGTATGTGTATATACAGTGCCTTGCGAAAGTATTCGGCACCCTTGAACTTTGCGACCTTTTGCCACATTTCAGGCTTCAAACATAAAGAGATAAAACTATAATTTTTTGTGAAGAATCAACAAGTGGGACACAATCATGAAGTGGAACGAAATTTATTGGATATTTCAAACTTTTTTAACAAATAAACTGAAAAATTGGGCGTGCAAAATTATTCAGCCCCCTTAAGTTAATACTTTGTAGCGCCACCTTTTGCTGCGATTACAGCTGTAAGTCACTTGGGATATGTCTCTATCAGTTTTGCACATCGAGAGACTGAAATTTTTGCCCATTCCTCCTTGCAAATCAGCTCGAGCTCCGTGAGGTTGGATGGAGAGCGTTTGTGAACAGCAGTTTTCAGTTCTTTCCACCGATTCTCGATTGGATTCAGGTCTGGACTTTGACTTGGCCATTCTAACACCTGGATATGTTTATTTGTGAACCATTCCATTGTAGATTTTGCTTTGTTTTGGATCATTGTCTTGTTAGAAGACAAATCTCAGTCCCAGTCTCAGGTCTTTTGCAGACTCCATCAGGTTTTCTTCCAGAATGGTCCTGTATTTGGCTCCATCCATCTTCCCATCAATTTTAACCATCTGAAGAAAAGCTGGCTCAAACCATGATGCTGCCACCACCATGTTTGAAAGTGGGGATGGTGTGTTCAGGGTGATGAGCTGTGTTGCTTTACGCCAAACATAACGTTTTGCATTGTTGCCAAAAAGTTTGATTTTGGTTTCATCTGACCAGAGCACCTTCTTCCACATGTTTGGTGTGTCTCCCAGGTGACCCTCCTGTTTCCAGGTTGAACAAAGCTACCATGATCCCAGTAGAGGAATCCCCGTCCTTAAAAGCCCGGCTGACAGAAAAGTGGAGGCTGTGGCACGCAGCATGTTTACTATGACTTGCATAGACATTCATTTTATGAAGTCCGTGCAAGTCGTTCCGAAGTCTCTTCACGCAACTCCACAGGTCGATCCCTAAGTCGGAGCGACGTAGTGTGAACCGAGCCTGAAAGTGAGTTGATTCCACTGTTACATATTGTAGTAAACCCTGACACTTGACTGGAATCCACAGATAACTTTGCCTCGTTGTATCCAAATCACAGAGGAGCCATATAGCAGTCTCACAAATTAGCACTAGACAAGTTAATAAGGCATAAGCTGCTGATAAAGTGTAGAGCAAGCACAGACAAACTAGTTGTGTTAACCTGGTTGGGCTACTGGCGAATGCATGTAGAGATAGAGCGGAGGATTAAAGGCAAGTTCATATGATCCTCAGTGGCGCTTACCTCCATGCTCTACGCCACTGATAGTCAAGGCTTTACCTTGGTCTCATGCCACTTGCGATACCAGGCCTTTTCAATTTTCCTCTGGTTGACCACACAGAGGTATCCGATACTCCAATCTCAGTAGCTAATGACTACTTGCTATATGTCGCCATTGCGAACATTCGTACACCTCCATGCAGGATTCCATGACAGCCGCCCATGTGAGTAGCTTGTGTAGCATGTGATCAGTGGTGTTGGTGCGCACCTACGTGACGTCAATGCGCTTCACCGGAAACCCAGCTTCTTCAGGACATAGCGCCCCCTAGCTGGGACGTGCTTTAAATACACCTTCCAACCCAGCTTGTCAAAATTATTTAAAGGGGACATAGGTCATTTTGCACCAAATGTCAAAAAATAAAAAAACAGTCTGACATTCACTACTGTACATTTTGGAGAATGGACATGCTTAAGCAACTACAAACACGGGCGTGCATGCAAGGACCATTGCTTAAACAGTAGCAACATAATGGAGCTAGAAGTACCAGACTTTAACCTCCACTTAACATAGGGCAAAGCTACAAAATAAACATAAAAGTAAAATAATTCACTAATTAGTCTAGAAAAACCTGTAAATTGAGTTCTTTATTCAAACTATTAGGTACAAGAGTATTTTAATTTATAGATCCAAACGTTTTCTTTTTTTTTTAATGAGGATTTTGACAAAATCACCCCGTCTATTGCTTAATTTCAGAGAAAATATGTATATGACCTTCAAGCCACTTTGCGCTCAGCAATAATTTCTTCCAATTCCATAATGTCAATTACCAACAGATTTCGGGCACGTCCATGGGAGCCCCATGGGCACCGTCGTACGCTTGCCTTCATTTAAGCATGTAGAAAGAGACTGCTGTATATAAATTGAATTATTTTACGAAGTATTGTTCTACCTTTTGAATTTTTGTATCAATAGATTTGTTAATTTCATATATTTTTGAGTTATTTAGGATTTTTGTTACCCATCCCGGTGGTTCTTGTATATGGTCCTTAGGACAGTGCTCTTATTTCTGCCTATCTTTTATCTTTCAAATCTTTCCCAGGAGGTTCCAAGCATCCTTGGTCTGGTAAGCCTAGAGCTAGCTTCTCCGGACCCGCAGACAAGACCCCTTCAGCATGATTCATTATTGGGGTGGGGGGGACCTCCTTCATGAGCGTCAAGGGGTTCCACGAAATGATTCTTTTGGGGGTACCCAGAAAGGGGGACAAAGTATGTCCTTTTTCAGTTTTTTTTTAGGTCCGGAGTCTCCTGTAGGGTCTCTTTTACCGCCATGGGATTTAAATTTAGTACTTGCGGATGTCCAGAAATCGCCATTTGAGAATATTCGGTAGATTCCCTTGGCTACGTTGTCCCAGAAGGTGACATTATTGCTGGCTATTACCTCGTCCCGCAGGGTATTGGAATTAGAAACATTATCCTGTCGCAGTCTCGATTAAGTGATCCATAGAGATAAAGTGGTTCTTCGTCCCTGTCAATATTCCTGCCCAAAGTTGTCTCTGACTTCCATTTGAATGAGGACATTGTGTTGCCTTCCTTGTGTCCCAAGCCGGCTCATCCCAAGGAATTTGGTTTGCATACCTTGGATGTGATTCGTGCAATTCAGGTGTATCTGGCAGCTACTGGGTCCTTTCAGGGGTCAGACTCGCTTTTTGTGGTTACGGACAGACCAAGAAACGGGCTGGCCGCTTCTTCAGCTACAATCTTCAGATGGATCGGACAGACAGTCCTATTCCGTTTTAAAGGTCAGGTTCCACCTTTCCTTGTCACGGCGTATTCTACTTGGGCGCTGAGTGCTTCTTGGGCCTTCTGTCACCAGGCATCAATATCACAAGTTTGGCCACTTGGTCGTTGGTGCATACCTTCCCTAGATCCTATAAGGTAGATACTTTGGCATCTGCGGATGCTTCTTTTAGCTGCAAAGTTTTGCAGGCTGCTGTGATGTTTTTCTTTAAACTTTTATTTTTCATATGGGGCTCCTGTGACCCGGTTAAGGCTCCTGTGTCCTGCTTACGGGGCTCTGATGTTTAGCTTTGGGTTATTTTCCCCACCACTCATTTTCCTTTTGCCACTGCTTTTGGACGTCCCAGTAGTTATGATTTATGGAGCGCTGTGTCTTTCGATAAGCTCAGAGAAATGGATTTTACGGTAAGTAGTAAGTACAAAAATCCAATTTTTCAGTCTGCTGCTTCAGTGTTTTTAGATCTTTTTGTCAGGTGTTACTATGGTATACTGATGTAAAATTACATGCATTTTAGAAGTGTCAAAGGCTTTTATTGACCATTACATTTAAGCCCCGTTCACACTAAGGCGACCTGTGAGGCGACCTGGTCGCCTCACAGGTCGCCGCAGGTCGCCTCCCATAGGGAAGCTGCGGACCCGTTCTAATAGGAGCGACACAAGTTGCTCCGACTTAGAAAAAGGGTCCGGAGCTTCTTTGGGGCGACCAGGAGGCGACCGCCATAGACTTTAATGTTATGAAGTCCGTGGCGGCCGCTCCGAGGTCGCGGCGCGCTGCTCGCACCGCGATCTCGGAGGTCGCCCCGGGAAGTAGCGTCGCGTGTATGTGAACCGGCGCTTAAGATTATTTAATATTTATTAAGTCAATATTTGCAGTGTTGAACATTCTTTTTCAAGACCTCTGCAATTTGCCCTCACATGCTGTCAACTCTGGGCCACATCCTGACTGATAGAAGCGCATTCTTGCATGGTGCTTGGAGTTTGTCAGAATTTGTGGGTTTTATTTATTTTTTGTTCCCCTGCCTCTTGAGGATTGACCACAAATTTTTGTGATTACGGTCTGAGGAGTTTTCTGGCCAGGGACCAAAAAGTTTGATTTTTTTTTTTTTTTTTGTTCCCCTAAGTCACCTATCATTTTTTTGCTTTATGTCAAGGTGCTCCACCATGCTGGAAAAGGCATTGTTCGTCACCAAACTGTTCTTGGATGGTTGGGAGAAGTTGCTCTCAGAGGATGTTTTTGTTCCATTCTTTATTCATGGCTGTATTGTGAGCACACTCCCTTGGCTGAGAAGCAACCCCACACATAAATGGTCTCAGGATGCTTTACTGTTGGCATGACACAGGACTGATGGTAGCACTCACCTTTTCTTCTATGGACACTGTTTTTTCTGGATGCCCAAAACATTTGGAAAGGGATTCAAAGGTCAAAATGACTTTACCCCAGTCCTCAGCAGTCCAATCCCTGTACTGTTTGAAGAATATCAGTCTGTCCCTGTTGTTTTTACTGTAGAGAAGTAGCTTCTTTTCTGCCCTTCTTGACACCAGGCCATCCTCAAAGTCTTTGCTTCACTGTGCGTGCAGATGCACTCACCCCTGCCTGCTGCCATTCCTGAGCAACCTCTGCACTGGTGGTGCCCCGATCCCGCAGCTGAATCACCTGTAGGAGACATTCCTAGTGCTTCTTGGAATATCTTGGGAGCCCTGAAGCCTTATTTACAAATGCAGTGGAAATGTTTGTTATGGGATTGAAGGGATTGTGATTTTTTTATATAATATATATATTTTATGTCATACCTGCCCTGTGTAATGGTTTTGCACAGAGCAGCCCGGATCCTACTCTTCTCGGGTCTCTCTTCACTGCTCCTAGCCCCTCCCTCCTGTCAAGTGCCCCCACAGCAAGCAGCTCGGTATGGGGTCACCCGAGCTGCAGCTTTGTGTGTCAATTCAGACATGGAGCTGCCCCCCACCCCCTGCTCTGTGCAAGAACCACTGCACAGAGCAGGTAAGTATGCCATATTTTTTACTTAAAGAGGTTGTAAACCCATACAACTTTTTTTTTTTTTTTTTTGCAACCTGTAAGAGAAACGCATAATGAGCTTGTATGCATCGCATACTAGCTCATTATGAAATACTTACCTTAGAATGAGCCCCCGCCGTGCCTCTCGCTTACCTGTATGATGGGTGACATGTCCAGTCGCCCGTCTTCCGGGATCGCGGCATTTGGCCATCTGATTGGCCGGAGCCGCGGTGACGTCACTCCCGCGCACACGGTCACTGCACGGGGCTCTGAAGGAACGGCACCAGCAGCCGTTCCTTCAGAGCGCATGCGCCAGTGACGTCACTGGCTGCATGTAAGGTAAATATCTCCTAAACTGTACATGTTTAGGAGATATTTACAGTACCTATAGGTAAGCCTTATCATAGGCTTACCTATAGGTACAAGTGTCAGAGGAGGGTTTACTTCCTCTTTAAAAAAAAAATTGCCTTTTTAATATCACTTTAAGCCATTTATGAAACGTTTTTAGCTTATATAATTGTAATACCCTACCAATATACATTTAACTGCTGTAAGAAGATGAACGCTTGGGTTTAGTGAATTATTTTTTACTTATTTTTTTTTAATCTGCACCAGGGACAGTACTTTGATTTGTCAAGTCTCCTTTTACAAAAAAAAAAAAAAAAACAATAATAAAAAACATACTTACCTGCTCTGTGCAGTTGGTTTTGCACAGAGTGGCCAGGATCCTCCTATTCTGGGGTTCCTCCTTGGTGCTCCTGGCCCTTCCCTCCTGTTGAGTGCCCCCACAGCAAGCAGCTTGCTATGGGGCCATCGGAGCCAAGTCACAGCTCCCTGTGTCCATTCAGATATGGAGCTGCAACCCGACTTTGCCCCCTCTATCTCTTAATTGGCTGGCTGACTGACTTTGACCGCAGCGGGGAGCCAATCGCACCACACTGCTGTCTCAGCCAATGCAGAGGGGAGTCCCAGGCAGCTGAGCAACTCTTGCGACATCGCTGGATAAAGATGCGCTCCAGTATTAGGGGAGCTGCTGCACACTTTTTTTTTTTTATCTAAATGCATAGATTACATTAGGATAAAAAAAACCTTCTGCCTTTGCAATCCCTTTAACAATGATGTAAAAAAAAGTGTCCCTTGTGCTAGTGGCTGCTGTTTGCTTACTTTTTAATCATCAGTCCTCTGGCCTCCCAGATGCTCTGTAGCTGTGATCTTCCACCAGTATCCGACCTCCTGCCACTTCGGGGCGACCTCGGAGCGACTTGCATAGACTTCCATTATGTGAAGTCCATACAAGTCGCTCTGAAGTCGTGGTGCATGCCAATGCACAAGTCGCCCCCAAAGTAGTAAGGATTGGGGACAGTAAGAGTCGTGTCGCCTTAGTGTGAACCAACTCTTACTGTCTCCAATCCTTCTCCTGTTAGTATAGAGCCCTGGAGGCACTTTGCACATGCTCAGTTTTGTGTGTATTGCTAGAAAATTATTATTATTTTTTATTTTTTTTTTTGGAGGAGGTGGTGCATGTGATCAGCACAGAGCCACTCAGCCTTGTCCAGACAGTGGGTTAGGAATCACGCAGCCTCATAGGACAGTCAGAGGAGAATGAAAGCTCCTCCTAGAAGCTTTAACCAGTGATCGGCCAAACACTGATAGAAGTCACAAGTCTTCTAGTCATAGCTTACACAGGGCTATGAACTCCCCATATGACAGCACTAATTGGTCCTGTACTGTCACATTCTGCTATTTACTCAAGGTGTCCTGTAGAGTTGCACAAATAATCCTTAAAAAATCGCAATCCCGATTCACCCCCCCCCCCCATCTTTACAGCATGTCCTCGATTCTAAGGGCTCTTTCACACGGGCGATCCGATCAGATCCACCTGTCAGTTTTGTAGGCGGATCTGATCGGATCCTCCATGCAGCTCTATGGGGCAGAGGATGTCAGCGGAGACACCTCTGCTGCCATCCGTATCCGATCATGTCCGTGAAATCTGGACGGATGGAAACCCTATTTTTCCATCCATTCAGGGATCGGATGAGAGCGGACAGACGGTCCGCTCTCATCCGATCCCCCATAGAGAGCAGCGGGAGCTGTAATCCGCTGGCTCAGCGGGGATCGGCGGATCGATCCCCGCTGAGCAGCCCGGATCCGCCTACGGAGGCGGACCGTGTGAAAGAGCCCTTACAGAGCTAGCTGTTCTCTGCTCACTCACAGCTATCAAGAAAAAAAAAAAAAAAGAGGAGCCTCTGGCAAATGTTTATCAACATTAAGGCTACTAGAAAACTATAAACACAATGCTTTACAATGTATCATTTCCTTCTTTTAGATCAAAGGAATGAACTTCCATCAGTAAGTGAGGGCAGTTTAACCTCCTTAGGGCTCTTTCAGGCGGCCGCTCCGCTGTTCTTATCCGCTGCGGGACTTTTTTTTTTTTTCACGGAGCGGATGACACTTGTGTCATCCGCTCCGTGTCCGCATATCATCCCATCCGTTTGCGGATGATATGCGGACATAATGGAAGTCTATGGGCATTGCGGATGTCAGCGGATGACACCGCTGACATCCGATTTTCCTTCCTTTACGTTTTTAACACCGAGGAAAAATAGGGTTCTGTTCCGTTCCAAAAAACGGAACAGAACTGAAAGGAAGAAAAACGGATGTCAGCGGATCGTATTCCGCTGACATCCGCAATGCCATTGACTTACATTATGTCGGCAAATCATCCGCAAAAAAATAGGATGATTTGCGGACAAGCGGAGCGGCAGTGTGAAAGAGCCCTTAAGCTTTTTTTCCTGACACTTGTTGCTTACAAGGTAATATCAGTATTTTTTTGCTAGAAAATGACTTAAAACCCCCAAACATTTTATATATATATATATATGTATATGTGTGTGTGTGTGTGCGTGTGTGTGTGTATGTATATATATATATATAATATATATGTGTGTGTGGGTGTATACAGTGCCTTGCGAAAGTATTCTGCCCCCTTGAACTTTTCGACCTTTTGCCACATTTCAGGCTTCAAACATAAAGATATAAAACTGTAATTTTTGTTGAATCAACAACAAGTGGGACGCAATCATGAAGTGGAATTAAATTTATTGGATATTTCAAACTTTTTTAACAAATAAAAAACTGAAAATTGGGCGTGCAAAATTATTCAGCCCCCTTAAGTTAATACTTTGTAGCGCCACCTTTTGCTGCGATTACAGCTGTAAGTCGCTTGGGGTATGTCTCTATCAGTTTTGCACATCGAGAGACTGAAATTTTTGCCCATTCCTCCTCGCAAAACAGCTCAAGCTCAGTGAGGTTGGATGGAGAGCGTTTGTAAACAGCAGTTTTCAGTTCTTTCCACAGATTCTCGATTGGATTCAGGTCTGGACTTTGACTTGGCCATTCTAACACCTGGATATGTTTATTTGTGAACCATTCCATTGTAGATTTTGCTTTATGTTTTGGATCATTGTCCTGTTGGAAGACAAATCTCCGTCCCAGTCTCAGGTCTTTTGCAGACTCCATCAGGTTTTCTTCCAGAATGGTCCTGTATTTGGCTCCATCCATCTTCCCATCAATTTTAACCATCTTCCCTGTCCCTGCTGAAGAAAAGCAGGCCCAAACCATGATGCTGCCACCACCATGTTTGACAGTGGGGATGGTGTGTTCAGGGTGATGAGCTGTCTTGCTTTTACGCCAAACATAACGTTTTGCATTGTTGCCAAAAAGCACCTTCTTCCACATGTTTGGTTTGTCTCCCAGGTGGCTTGTGGCAAACTTTAAACAACACTTTTTATGAATATCTTTAAGAAATGGCTTTCTTCTTGCCACTCTTCCATAAAGGCCAGATTTGTGCAGTATATGACTGATTGTTGTCCTATGGACAGAGTCTCCCACCTCAGCTGTAGATCTCTGCAGTTATCCAGAGTGATCATGGACCTCTTGGCTTCATCTCTGATCAGTCTTCTCCTTGTAGGAGCTGAAAGTTTAGAGGGACGGCCAGGTCTTCGTAGATTTGCAGTGGTCTGATACTCCTTCCATTTCAATATTATCGCTTGCACAGTGCTCCTTGGGGGATGTTTAAAGCTTGGGAAATCTTTTTGTATCCAAATCCGGCTTTAAACTTCTCCACAACAGTATCTCGGACCTGCCTGGTGTGTTCCTTGTTCTTCATGATGCTCTCTGCGCTTTAAACGGACCTCTGAGACTATCACAGTGCAGTTGCATATATACGGAGACTTGATTACACACAGGTGGATTCTATTTATCATCATTAGTCATTTAGGTCAACATTGGATCAATCAGAGATCCTCACTGAACTTCTGGAGAGAGTTTGCTGCACTGAAAGTAAAGGGGCTGATAATTTTGCACGCCCAATTTTTCAGTTTTTTATTTGTCAAAGTTTGAAATATCCAAAAAATTTTGTTCCACTTAATGATTGTGTCCCACTTGTTGATTCTTCAAAAAAAATTACAGTTTTATATCTTTATGTTTGAAGCCTGAAATGTGGCAAAAGTTCGAAAAGACCAAGGCACTATATATATATATATATATATATATATATATATATATATATATATATATATATATATATATATATATATATATATATATATATATATTTTTTTTTTTTATTATAGCGGAGACCCTAGAGAATTAAATAGCGATCATTGCAATCTTTTATGTCACACTGTATTTGCCCAGAAGTCTTTCAAACGCATTTTTTTTGGGAAAAAAATTCCCCTTTTAAAAAACTAAACTGTAAAGTTAGCCCAATTTTTTTGTATAATATAAAATTTGTTACGCTGAGGATCATGATCTTTATTCTAAGCAAAAAAAAATTGTGATTTCTCATTTTATTCCGAATAGTTCAGCTTTAGTATCCTGTAATTCCATTTGGCTCCTGGCACTGAGCTGAATGTTGGAGGAGCAGAGGAAAGGTAAATATATTCTGGGATTGCGGGAAAAAAATGCTGGCCATACACATATAGATTTGAGTTTAGAAATTTACGTTTTAAGAAAATTCGTTGATTTACTAATCATTAGTGGAGTCAAATTGATGTCCATTTTTGACTGCAGTGATGGGAAAATTCGAAGGAGCAGGAAGGAAAACTTTTCTTGATCAATGCATTTTCGGGCAGTGTATGTGGTTATCACTCATTTCAAAAGCAAAAGACAATTTTCGAACAACGTTTGGCCAGTCATTGAATGTTGAAAGAATTTTTGTACGGATGTTCGAAATGTACGAACATTCTCGTCCAAAAATCTATAAGTGTATGGCCAGCATAACTTTTCTCTGAATCCACAAAGCACATGTTATAATATCGATTATGATGATTTTGGCTCAAGGTTTACACATTACTTTAGCAGGCTTATTCTGTGACCGTACATCAGTGCAGTAAAAAAAGTTTAGTCTTCAGACTATACCGTAGTTTGTAGAGATGCACCAAAATTTCAGCTGCCAAAACATACCGGCTGAAAATGATGTAATCGGCATTTTGCAGATAATGGAGTTGAAAACGCACATGATTTTGCGGCAATTTTACCAGGATTGACCAGTGCTTATGGTTTGTTTTTCATAGGTCATGTGACTCAAAAACCACATCAAAAACGTAACACTGGTGCATTCTTGCTGCTTTTTCAATGCATTTCAATGGGGAGTTTCTTTAACTGACAAAAAACACAGCCAGTAGGATTTTTAACACCACAAAAAGCGGACCAGTGTAAATAGGAATTTTAAAGGGATGCATTTTTCTTCAGCTTTCTTTGCGCTAAAGGTGCCAATAATGGCCGCCACTAAATTCATATTTTCTTAAATTCAGAATCTTAACCACGGAAAATTGCGCAGTCATGCGATGCTGTACCCAAATAAAATTGATGTCCTTTTTTTTCACACAAATAGAGCTTTCTTTTGGTGGTATTTGATCATCTCTGAGATTTTTATTTTTTGCGCTATAAACCATAAAATATCGACAATTCTGAAAAAAAATATATATTTTTTTCACATTCTGCTATATAACATTCCCAAAAAAAAAAATTTCAATCAGAATTTTTCATCCTTTTAGGCCAACTTGTATTCTGCTACATATTTTTGTCAAAAAAAAATTTGCAATTTGCAATAAGTGTATTTTGATTGGTTTGCGCAAAAGTTATCGCGTCTACAAACTAGGGGAAAGATTTGTCATTTTTATTTATTTATTTTTTTACTAGTAACGGCGTTGATCTGCGATTTTTAGCGGGACTGTGACATTGCGGCTAACAGATTGTACCCCTAACTGAAATTTTTGACACTTTTGGGGGGGACCAGTGACATTACTACTGTAATCAGTGCTAAAAATATGCACGGTTTCTGTAATAATGACATTGGCAGGAAAGGGGTTAACGCAGTGGTGATCAAAGGGTTAAGTGTGAGCCTAGGGGAGTGTTTTCTAACTGTATGGGGGATGGGCTTGTGAAATGACCATAGAGACCTGTGTTTCTATATAGAAGGATCATAGGTGCTCTGTGATCAATTCAGAGAGAACGGTCAGCTGTGTTCACAACTGCTAACCATTCTCTCTCAGCGGAAGCGATCGCGTTCTCTCTCAGGAGCCCGGTGGCAATCGCGGCCCACCGTTCCCGTGGATCAGCATGCCCGCTGCCTAGTGGGTTCAGGGAGCACAGTCGCCCCCTAGCACCATGCGCGCGATTGATGTAGGGCTACGTCATGTTTCACAGCCGAGCCAGCCTGCCGCAGTAAAACTGCGGCGGGCGGTGAGCAAGTGGTTAATTAAAAAGTCGAATATAATACAATAATATATAAAAAAAAAATATATATTGTATAAACTGTCATTTTCGGTCAAGTGCATCCTGAATTTTCGGTTTCGGCACCAAAATTTCCATCCAGTGCACCTTTTAATAGTTTGTAGCGATTTTCCATGTTTTGGTGCGTTTTTGCTTTTTTGGTTTTCCCTGTTGAATATTTGAGTTAGCGGAACAGGAACGTGGCTTTGTTTTTTCCAATTCAGTTTTACTGCAAGCCTCGAAGTTCAGCCCCTACCAAGCTTATTTCAAGCAGTAGTAAAAATGTTTTGATTCACACCACTCTATTTAGCTTGAGAGGTAAATATTTCCTAAATACAACAGTCATTTGCAATGATCCAGTGTGAAACTTTTCCTCTGTGCAGGAGCTTCCTGTAATAGAGTGGTCACTGCTGACCACTCTACTTTTGCAGTGTGACCGGTCTAGTCTCCAGCCCCTCCGGGGTCGGGACAAGGTGTGGGCAGAAGGGACGGTTGCCCTGGGCGCAATGGTTTATTGCAAGGATGGGGGGGGGCACCTTTACCCTAACCCTAAGGAAAGGGGGGGGGGGCGCAGATTGGCATCCTGGCCCTGGGCGCTGGATGACCTTGTCCCGGCACTTCCCCTTCCTGTAGTTTTGTTCAGGGAACCTGTAGTGGGTGGAGCCTGTGGGGCCCCTCCCACATCTCTGCACTATGTGCGGCATAGTAATGATGACGGCGGCAGGATAATACGCTCTGCGCGCCCCCCGTGATGCGAGGTGTCAGTCTGACTCCCTGCATCTCCAAGGAGCGCCGATCGGTGGCTCCCCTGACAGGGGGGGGGGTCGGCACTGGTAATCAGATCATTGATTACCAGTGCAGACCCTCGGGGGGGGGGGGGTGCCACTAGAACCACAAGGGATGCCCACCCATGACCCCAGGGATGCCCACTATGGCCACCAGGGATGGCCATCAGGGCTCAGGGAGCTCCCCATCAGTGCTGCCCACCAGTGCCCATCATTGCCATCTATCAGTGTCGCCCATCAGTGCCCATTATTGCCCACCAGTGCCGCCTATCAGTGCCCATTAGTGCTGCCCATCAGTGCTCACCAGTGCCGCCCATCAGTGCCACCTATCAGTGCCACCTATTAGTGCCCAGCAGTGCTGCCTATCAGTGCCCACCAATGCTGCATATCAGTGCCACCCCATCAGTGCCTGTCAGTGCAGTCTCATCAGTGCAGGAAAAAACGTATTTATTTACAAAATTGTATAACCTAAACAAAAATTTTTTCTTTTTTTTCAAACTTTTCGGTCTTTTTTTATTTGTTTAGCAAAAAGGAAAAAACCCAGAGGTGATCAAATACCACCAAAAGAGAGCTCCATTTGTGGGGGGAAAATGACATAAATTTGGTGTAGGTACAGTGTTGCATGACCGCGCAATTGTCATTCAAAATGCAACAGCGCTAAAAGGGGAAAATTGGCCTGGGCAGGAAGGGGGTGAAAGTGCCCTGTATTGAAGTGGTTAAGATTGCCATTTATATTTGTTTTTTAAACCTTAATTGCTTTGCTTATTATTTTTAGTGCTTTTCACTTGTTTACGCTTTATACAAGTCTAAAGTTAGAAACAACAGCAAAAGACTTGCAAGTGGTGACAATCGTTCAAAAACAGGAAATGTTATCCAAATGTGCACGCGGAACAGATGATCAGGATGGCGGCCGCTGGAGTGGAAACTTCCATTCAGCCTGTTTTTTCCTTATTTGCTCAGTTTATACATCAGTTTTACTTCCTGGAAAACAATTTCCTGAAGTTCTAATTAACAGCTCATATATTGGTATAAATGAGGTTAGCAATTGGTATTCAAAAACTGAACACTCAGTGGTATATCCGTTAACAATTCCCCATTTTGTGAAGTTTTTAAAACTGAAAACCACAGTGTATATCTCACTATTGTGCAAAAGATGTGTGTATATGTAAATATATATGACTTTTTTAGATTTTTACCTAGCTGCTTATGACATTGTTCCTCAAAAATAATTTTTTTATTTTTTCTTCTAACTACAAGGAGTTGGTTAGTCACACTTCTGGACCGGAAGATTTTCCCCCTTAATGACCAGGCCATATTTTGCGATTCGGCACTGCGTTTCTTTAACGGACAATTGCGCAATTGTGTGACGTTGTACCCAAATAAAATTGATGTCCTTTTTTTCCCACAAATAGAGCTTTCTTTTGGTGGTATTTAATCACCTGTGCGAATTTTTTTTATTTTTTGCGCTATAAAAAAAAAAAAGAGACAATTCTGGAAAAAAAAAAAATATTTTTCACTTTCTGCTTTATAACATTTAAAAAAAAAATAATTAAAAAAACTAAATTGTTTAACATTTTTAGGCCAATTTTGTTTTCTGCTACATATTTTTGGGGAAAAAAATTGCAACAAGCGTATTTTGATTGGTTTGCGCAAAAGTTATCACGTCTACCAACTACGGGAAAGATTTGTCATTTTTGTGTTTTTTTTTTCTCTTTTTTTTTTTCTTTTTTTACTAGTAATGGCGGCGAGCTGCGATTTTTTTTTTTTTTTTTTTGACACTTTTGGGGGGACCAGTGACATTACTACAGTAATCAGTGCTAAAAGAATGCACTGACAGGGAAGGGATTAACACTGGGTGATCAAGGGATTAAATGTGAGCCTAGGGGAGTGATTCTAACTGTGGGGGGGGGCGTGGCTTGTGAAATGACCATAGAGACCTGTAATCCTAAACAGCAGGATCACAGAGGCTCTGTGATCATTCCACGAAAAAGAACGGTAAGCGGTGTTTACAACAGCTGACCATTCGTCTCTCAGCGGGGAGCGATCGCGGGTGTCAGGCGGCAATCGGAGCCGCCTGCCCTGTGCATCGCAGTCCGCACTGCCGAGTGGGGGTGGGAGCATGCCGGCGCTCGCTTGCCCCCTAGCTGCATGCGCGCAACCGATGTAGGTTCTAAGTCGGTTTGCGCAGGAGGGCCACACCGCCGCAGTAAATAGGCGGCGGGCGGTCAGGAAGCTGTTAATGATCCTATGCACTAAGGCACACCACGAAGTTATCTGTTTTTTCACTGATTGGGAGTTTTTCAGTCATGTAGTATATAAAGTGGGGTACACACTAGTAGAAAATCTGCAGAAAATTCCCGCCCGATGTGAAATCGTCCAATTTTCGCCTAGTGTGTACACAACTTTCAGCAGCCGATGCCGACATTTTCAACGAAAAAAAACCGGAGGGACAAACACAAAAATTTTTTTTGTCCATCCCCAGACGACCGATTTTCGTTTTTAATGTGTATGCAGTACGTCCGTGAAAAATCGGATACGAAAGACCGCACATGATCTGAAGTTGCTGACAACCCGGAAGTCTAGGAACAAATGTGCTAAAAAAAAAGAAAAATCGGACGAGAAATTTAGTGAACATTTATGCACTGTCGACTAAAAACGGTATTGAACGCTGAGAAGACAGAGAAAAATCGGAGGATATTTTGTCTGATTTTCGTCAAGTGTGTACGGCCCTTAAGTTAGGAATGGCTAGCCATACACACATATAAAGATATTACATAAATAAAAACAAAGTCTAACAAATACAGGGCAAATAGGGTGAATCTTCCCAATTGGGACACAAAGCTTATTACAGGACCCTATTTGTCCTGTATTTGTAAGATTTTGTTTTCATTATATAAACTCTTTGTGTATGGCTACCTATATACTACATGACACATGACGGAAAAACTCCCAATTAGGGTTTTCAATTTGAAAACCTGACAGCTGTTCTAATATCTAAACAACAAAAACAAAATTGCCTTCGGGACCTCCCGTGGTACATTTACTGCAGGTGAGCGGCACAGGCAGGCTGAATCGTGTACCTGTACCTCATCCAGCCTGTTCCGGGTCACCGCTCAGGTGACTGATGTGTCCGGTGAATTACAATAACCGGTAACCCGGTGTCTTGTGATTGGTATGCTATGATTGGTCATGGCGATCACATTATAATGTAAACTGCCATGAATGGCTTTTCTTGCATTATTATTATGGGATATGTTTTTTTTTTTTGTTTTTTTTTTTCTTAAACGTTTATAAACATTACAGCAACTACAAAATTTTAGCAGTAATAAAACAAAGCTTCTCAAACAATGTAGTGCACCGAGACGCAACTCGATCAAATATATACAAAAGAAAGGGGGAAAAAAAGGCCATGAGACCTCCTATTTATCTATACCAAGTAATCTCCATGCAGAAGAAAAGTCCACAATGGTCACATACCTTACCAAAACAGTGTAAGAAATAAAGAAGGAAAAATGAACTGTGCATAATATATCTTAAGGAGGAAAAAAAGGAAACCCCCGATAGGGTGTGGGACTTTGAAGGCAACTTACAACTGGATCACAAAAATTGCATAAAAGCATGAATTTTATTACATCATGTAAAAAGAATTTATATAACAGTAGTACAGATTTTACAATTCTGACGAGTAACGGCTGAGCAGTAGGATGCTGTTATCGGATGGAGCCGCCTCCTCTATCAGTCCATGGCAGTAGACCCAGACTCCTCATTCCCATATCTCCATTGTGGTTAACCACTTGTTGGGGGACCTCAGTATGGGTCATTCGGGGGTCCTGTCCCTGGGGGGCACATGAAGTACCTCCACCTTGTGGCAAAAGTGAACTTGTATTTTTTCAAACGGCTGTATTAAATCTCTCATTGCGGATGAAACAATTGTATCTTTCCTCTTCCACCTCTGATGAAAGGATTGAACTCCTCCTGAAACACGTCCAATATTGTATAGAATCACAAACTCACTACTCCTCCGTTACTCTTTCTCTAGCGCTCATCGACAGACGTAGTCCTCGGTGATACACCACCTTCGGGTTATGTTACCTCCGCAGGAGCAGGACTAGACAGGAAATTAAAAAGCTCTGGCCACACCCTAGGGGCAGTCCCAGAGGGTATATCCTCTCTCTCTCTGCCTCAGCAAATCAGCATGTTAGTCGCAGACGTTCCGTGGGAACTTCGTCTCAGGGAGTGTCTGTGGTCTCAAGGACCAATTTACCTTCGTGCTTTACAGTCGCTGGTTTTAATGGCCTGGCCATTGAGACCCAAGTACTGAAGGATAGAGGTTTGTCTACTTCAGTCATTCCTACCCTTATTAAAGCAAGGAAAGCGACTTCCAGCAAAGTCTATTATCACACATGGAAGACTTATATTGCGTGGTGCGAATCTTTAGGATTTCCTCCACGTACCTATTCGGTGACTCGAATATTGGCCTTTTTGCAACAAGGGGTTGAGCAGAAGCTAGCCTTGAGCACCATCAAGGGTCAAGTTTCAGCATTAGCAATCTTCTTTCAGAAGCCTTTAGCTACCAAATCCTTGGTGCGGAATTTCATCCAGGGGGTGCGGCACCTGGCTCCTCCAGTCCGCGCGCCCTTACCGCCTTGGGATCTTAATTTGGTTTTGTCGGTTCTACAGAAACCTCCCTTTGAAAACATCAGGGAGATTCCCTTGCTTACTCTATCCCAGAAGGTGGCCTTCTTGGTGGCTATTACTTCTGCTCGCAGGGTGTCAGAACTGGCTGCATTATCATGCCAGTCACCATACCTAGTGATTCATAGGGATAAGGTAGTACTTCATCCTAAGCCATCTTTTCTTCCCAGGGTGGTTTCAGATTTTCATCTGAATGAAGATATTGTACTACCTTCCTTGTGTCCTCAGCCCAAGCATCATCGGGAACATGCGTTGCATTCCTTAGATGTGGTTCGGGCAATCAGGGTATACCTGAAAGCTACGGAATCATTCCGTAAGACGGATTCACTTTTGGTGATCACGGATGGCCCCAGAAAGGGTTTGCCTGCATCTGCCGCGACCATTGCCAAATGGATTAGACAAACGGTGGTACAGGCTTATTCTATTAAGGGTCAGAGTCCTCCGTTCCCTGTTAGGGCGCACTCCACTCGAGCGCTCAGTACTTCCTGGGCCTTTCGCCATCAGGCGTCAGTGGTCCAGGTATGTAAGGCGGCCACCTGGTCGTCGGTACATACCTTTACAAAATTCTATAAAATTGATGTGACGGCATCGGCGGATGCCTCATTTGGCCGCAAGGTTTTGCAGGCCGCAATTTGAGGAGACCGGTGGTCTACCTCGAGGGTTTTTTTCTGTTCGAAAAAAAAAAAAAAAAAAAAAAATTGTTTTCTCTTTTTTTGGTTGAGTCTCATCATTAAGGATGAGCATTGTAAACTTCTAGTTGGCACCGGTTGGGCCTTCTAGATTGGGATTTGATTTCCATTTTCCCACCCCTCAGTTGTGATACTGCTCTGGGACGTCCCGAAGGTGGTGTATCACCGAGGACTACGTCTGTCGATGAGCGCTAGAGAAAAATGGATTTTTGTAAAATCTTACCGTAAAATCCTTTTCTCTTAGCTCATCGACAGACGTAGTCCCCGCCCCTCTGTTTTGGAGTTGGGTTGGGTTAAATTCTCTAAGCACTGCTTTTTCACATAACTGATTTGCTGAGGCAGAGAGAGAGAGGATATACCCTCTGGGACTGCCCCTAGGGTGTGGCCAGAGCTTTTTAATTTCCTGTCTAGTCCTGCTCCTGCGGAGGTAACATAACCCGAAGGTGGTGTATCACCGAGGACTACGTCTGTCGATGAGCTAAGAGAAAAGGATTTTACGGTAAGATTTTACAAAAATCCATTTTTTATCAGAATTTAAAAATCTGTACTGTTCTTTAAATTATTTTTACATTATGTAATAAAATTCATGCTTTTATGGAATTGTTGGGATTTTGGCAACCACCCTATAGTTTTCCCTGGTGGTTTTCTACGATCTATCTTCTGACCAATAGCAATATAAAAGCATGAATGTAATAAAAGCTAAGGGTTATTCTGGAACAACTGTTGCTTGTGAGTCCAGCCAAGGGGACCAAATTTTAGTAAATTTCTTAGGACATCCTCTTGCTTCATAATTTAATTTATACATAGGGAGAGCCTTAATGATCAAAGTGAGCCAAAATGAGAGGGAGGAGATGAGGATTTCCAGGTTAGAAGTATAGCTTTTTTTGGCAGAAAAGAATAATAAACGTTGAAGTATTTTCCTCCCTGAACAGTTTGCTTACAGTTGTGATCTGTGATTGGCCCACACCAATCACATGGTATCTGGATCACAACCATACGCAAGCTGTTCATGAATGTTAACCCATTCACAACAGATGAACTATTGCTTATACAGTGATCATCCGTGTATAAGCAAGAACAGTGAAAAAAATCTGAGCACCCACCCAGAGTACTACAGCGTCACTATGGTGACACTGAACTACTCTGACAGGACAAATTGTAAAAAAAAAAAAAAAAGAAAATGTTAAGATTTATTTTTTTTTTTTTTGTAAATATATATATTTTTTAAAATACTATTACCAGTCAGTATCGCTGATCGCCTCCACACCAGTCATATGAGGACGCTGTACTGCATTGGTGACAGTATGGGGGGGGGGGGGGGAATATTGAAAACATTATTTTTTTTTTTTTTTTCTTTAACTTAGTTTTCCAATAAATTGTGACCAAAAAATGACAAGTTAAAAAAACTTGACCTCTTCCTCAGACTATCTGCTTTGCAAAAAAGGGCTCAGTTGGGGGATCTTTGTACTGTCCTGGCATTTTAAGGGCCTCAAGAAATGAGATGGGCCATCAGGATATCAGGATTGTTTAATTTTCAACAAAAAAAAAATATAGATATATATCTATATATAGATAGATATTTATAGATATATCTCATAGTTTAATGATGCTATAACTTTTTTACACATACCAGTTAATGTACGCTTATTGTTTTGTTTTTTTACCAATGACATGTAGCAGACTATATTTTGGCCTAACTTTTTGAAGAGATTAGATTATTTTATTTTTTTTCTAAAGATTTTCTGTGTTTTTTACATTTATATAACAAAAAATAAACCCAATGGTAATCAAATGCAACTGTGTTTAACCACTTAACCCCCGGAGGATTTTACCCCCTTCCTGACCAGGGGGTATTTTGCGATTCGGCACTGCGTGATTTTACCGGACAATTGCGCGGTCGCGCGACGCTGTACCTAAACGAATTTGACGTCCTTTTTTTCCCCACAAACGTTTTCTTTTGGTGGTATTTGATCACCTGTGCGATTTTTTTTTTTTTTTTTTTGATCATGTGCTATAAACAAAAAAAGAGCGTAAATTTTGCAAAAATAACAATATTTTTTCACATTTTTTTTATATGAAATTCCCCCAAAAAAATGTAAAAATCAAAATGTTTTAACATTTTCGGCCAATTTGATTTATGCTACATATGTTTGGTAAAAAAAATCGCAAAAAGCGTATTTTGATTGGTTTGCGCAAAAGTTATCGCGTTTACTAACAAAGGGAAAGATTTTTGTCATTTTTGTTTTTTTTTTTTTTTTCAACGAGTAATGGCGGCGATCTGCGATTTTTTTTTTTTTTTTTTTTTTTTTTTTTTTTTTTTTTTTTTTTTGGGGACTGCGACATTGCGGTGGACAGATCGACACTTTTGGGGGTACCAGTGACATTACTGCAGTAATCCGTGCTATACATATGCACTGTTACTGTAAAAATGACACTGGCAGGGAAGGGGTTAACTGTATTGGAGAGGGAGGGGTTAAGTGTGTCCTAGGGGCGTGCTTCTAACTGTGATGGGACATGGCTACTGGTGTAAAAACAGAGATCAATGGTCCTATATAGTAGTCTGATCTCCATTTTTCACAGGGGAGAATGACAGGCGGCTTGTTTACATTAGCCGCCTGCCTTTCTCCCTTCCCGGCGAACGATTGCGAGTGACCGGCGGACATCGGGTCCGCCGGTCACACGCACTGACTTGTTAGGGAACGAGCCGGGGCGGGCACGCACCTCAGTGGGCGCACGCTCGCCCGCTATTGGCTCACAAGCGAGTGACAGGCAAGTGACGTTCCGGTACGTAACTTTGCCTGGCCGGGGCTGACTGCCGCAGTATATGTACTAAGTGGTTAAAAGAAAGCTTTGTGTGAAAAAAATATGCAAATGTCATTTGTGTACAGCATTGCAAGACTGCGTAATTGCTAGTTATAGTAGCATAGTGCTGAATAGCAAAAAAATGGCTTGGTCATGATGTGTAAAGCCTTTCGTAGCTCAGGTGGTTGAAGTAGAACTATGGCCTTCCATCTATAAAAAGTGGGCTGCACCACTAAAAGTAGAACTAAAAGCAAAACTTTTTTTTTTTTTTTTTTCAATTTTGGTAAAACCATTTTTACTCTTAGGCATTTTCCATCCTTTTTAGTACATTTATTTTTTTATTTTTTTGAGTTTGCAATTTATTTTTGGGGCGGGGGGGGTTTGTAATAATTGGTAAATTATCCCTTCCCAGTACATACTTTACAAGTTGAAAAACACAATTTCTGGGAAATAGGCAGCATTTCTGGTACTTGCGAATGGCAGTCATGATCTATTTACTCATTTTTAATGTCACATGATACAATAGGTATGACTTCATGATGTATACGATGAGCAGAGAGAAAAAAATGTATTGTGGATCTGAATAGGTTAAATCCAAAAATAGAAGTACTCGAAGAATGTGAGATATTCTCCAATAACAAAGAGTAGTTTATGCGGAGTTTTGTGCAATCTGACAAAACAGAGACACTTTTGTACTATGATTAGTATGGGTGCTGATGTCAGTTTGCTTGTCTGGCATTAAGCTTTATGCTGCTACTAAACTCCTCTTTGTACTCCCAGCCAGAGGACCTTTGTATGTGCCCTATAAAATGCACAGTTGGTAATTTGTTTTTTTTCAGCCCTTCTAGCTTAATTTGTGCCAGTCTCAATGAGTGAGTCATTCAAGACACCAACATAAAGGCTGGCAGGTGCTTCTCTACTAACGTTAGCTGTGTCGTTCTGTACTGCACAAAGTAATTGGACATCTGAGGAACGCACAAAGCGATAGTCATTTAGATGAGTAATCCAAACCATTCAGACTTTATGTTTTGGGGAAGAGGAAGCTGAGGATGTGTTTGAAAAAGATGACTATTTTGTAATGAAGTGACACGTTTGCCCTCTGACACCAATTCAAAACCTATCTCCGTTATGTGCTAGTGTTTAACATGCAGCATATTTTATGCAGTTAATCACTTGCCTACTGGGCACTTAAACCCCCTTCCTGCCCAGGCCAGTTCTCAGCTTTCAGCGCTGTCGCACTTTGAATGACAATTGCATGGTCATGCAACGCTGTACCCAAATTAACTTTTTATAATTTTTTTTTTTTTCTTCAAACCAATAGAGCTTTCTTTTGGTAGTATTTAATCACCACTGGGTTTTTTTTTTTTTTTTTGCTGAACAAACAAAAAAAAAAAAAGACCGAAATTTTGAAAAAACAAACCGTTTAATAGTTTGTTATAAAATTTTGTAAACCGGTAATTTTTCACCTACATTGATGTGCCCTGATGAGCCGACACTGGTGGGTGGCACTGATAGGTGGCACTGATGGGCAGCACGGATGATGGGGCCCTAGTTGGCACTGATAAGTGGCACTGGTGGGCATTGATAGGTGATCACTGGTAGGTGGGCATATATGAGGAAGCAGTGTCTTTTTTTCCTTCTTTTTCTTCTCCCCACACTATCAGCGTGAGGAACAAAAAGCCGATTACTGGCTCTGTTTACATCACATGATCAGTTGTCATTGGCCGACAGCTGATCACGTGGTAAGGGGGTAGGAGCAGCCCCTTACTTACGATCTGTGATCAGCGGAGTCTCATGGACTCGCTGATCAGAGCAAGCTGCACGTGCCCCGCATGGAGTGCCCAGGCAGCTCATGAATGGGAGGAGGTGAATGGACGCCCTCCCGGAAATTTAGGCCCTCGCTGTAGCCATCTTTTAGCTTTAGCACAGGCAGGAACAAGTTAAAAAGTAAAAAGATGACAGTTTTAGGCAGTGAAAATTGAGTTCAAATTTTAGGCATTTTGATGCCTTTTGTCACTCTCTTGTTTGCTTGTGAAGCCTGGAGCAGAGGATCTGGGCTGCTCTGTGCAACACCATTGCACAGAGCAGGTGAGTAGAACAACATGTTATTTTAAAGGAAGAAAACCTTTTGACTAGAGGTGCACTGAATGAAATTTTGGTACTGACACAAAAATGCAGGATGCACTTGGCTGAAAATGAAAATGACTGTTTTAATAATTGTATTATATTACAATTTTTAATTAATATGACATTAAATGAATATTAATTTATTGTCGGCCATTATTGGCATTTTTAGCACAAGAAAAGCTCAAGAAAAATGTTCCGCTTCCGTCGTGTTAAAAATCCTGCTTGCTGCATTTTTAGTCTGTTAAAGAAAAAAAATGCACTAAAAGCACACCTCCCCGTTGAAATGCATTGAGAACGCATCAATAACTCACCCGTGCTACATTTTTGATGCTGTTTTGAGTTACATGACCTATGGAAAAAAAAAAACATAAGTACACTAAAATCGCGGTAAATTCCCCCCATCAGGAGAAGACTGAATATTGCTAGCAGCTGTAACAGACACTTGAAATAATCGCATGTAAAATCCAGCAGGCTGGTTATACCCAAGTTGATTGATTGATTGATCAACTTGGGAACTTGGGTACATTCAGCCTGCTCATATATATGGTTCAAATCTCAGCCAGTTCCTGCTGAATCAGACGAAATTCAAACCGTCTTTGACTCCTGACAAAACTTTAGCTTTGGATAAAGTTGGGAAAACTTTGAATCTTTTATTGCAGTGTGTGATTCTTTTGGGAAGATGTAATGTGCATCATCATTGACAGGGTTACAAAGTGATAAAAAAGACTCTACCAGTGGGTCGCTGTAAATACCAGATGAGGATTTACCTACACTTAACCCACAACCAGAAGTAGAACTTTTCCCCATTTTGGATGGGAGGGTTGTACCCCCTGTCAGTTTTTATTTTGCCATCTGTGCTCCATTAGCGAGATTTACCTTCACTTTCTGTCCGATAGCCAAAATAGGAAGTAAATAAGATCAGTGCCTCAAAAGAGTTATAGTATTGCAATGTTTGAAGGAAGCCTGGAGCTGCCCCTATTGTGCCCCTAGCAGAAGGGAAAATGAACCTCGGTACCCAGGAAGTAACGGTTAGTTATAAAAATGTTTTAACATTTTATTTATACAAAATTCATTACAAAAGGACACATCCATATATGAATAAAAACCGTAATTACAACAATGCATTTTTTCGAATTGGTTCTTGCTTGTGGTGATGTGGTTTCCCTTCGATTGTATTGAGGGCACGGGATGTAATAATCTTAGTCCCGGTTCACATTGGTGTGATGCGGGGAAACCCTGTGATTCAGTGCCGGTTCCCTCATTGCACCAGAATCGGACAATGGTTCACACTGAGATCTGCGAATCGCTGGGGGTGTAATTGTAAAGTTAATGACACCCCCCACATTGGATCGCAGTGGAAACTGTCAAATGGTGCAGGAATCAGATTGCATAGGTGTGAACACCCATGCAATCCGATTTCAGTGCGAACCAAAAAAAAGGGTCCTGCACCATTTTGGTGCGAATGCGATGCGATTTCAACCATACAATTTGTATGGCTGAAATCGCATCGCACCGACCTTGCATGTGATCTGCACAGCAATGCGGTGGGAATCACATGCAATGTCTGGCATTACACAGTGTGAATTGGCACTTAAGGTATAGTCCATCCTCTACATGTTTTTTGTGGTAAAGACTGCATCTTCAGGAGGAGTAAATTACTATCCTCTAGGATGACCAGCAGCCCGTGATAACAGCAATAGCAAGGGCACCATGGGGTACCCCCCCCCCCCCCCCGGTGGACACGGGGCAGCCACAAGCGCATGTATCTAAATTATGCTAAGATCAGAAGTAATAAACCTGGGGGGACGGTAAGAGACTTGGGTCATAGTCCCTAAGAGGGCCCACCAATCCCAGTGGGTGTCTGGGATGTTTCTTACAGTTGAACTTTAGATAAACAATATCACACTGATCATAACCCACTGGCGGCTACCTGGGGGAATCTTTACATGGAGGCAATCTATGGGGCCCTAACACAGCTGAGACATCCCAACTATGGGGTTATGATCTCCCTAATTAAATTCCTAATAAGAAGTAATTAACTCCTCCTGAAGAAGCGGTCTTTACCGCCAAACATGTCGAGGATTGACTATATATCAAGATTAATTACATCCCGTGTCCTCAGTACCATCTGGGGACACCACATCACCACTAGCAAGAACCAAGTAGAACAAATGCATTGTTGTAATTACTGTTTTTATTCATATATATGGATTTGTTTTTTATGTTTTTGTTTTTTTTTTTTTTTTTATGAATTTTGTATAAAATTAGAAAAAATGTAGCATAACGGTTGCTACTTTCTGAGTACCAAGATAGTCTATTTTCCTTTCTGCCAGGGGCACAATAGGGGTAGCCCCGGGCTTTCTTCAAACAAAACAGGAAGTAAAAGGAAATCCATGTGCGGGAATCCCTTGTTATCACCAGGGTCACCAAAATTAATGACCTTATTGTTCCTCTGTTCCTGTTATGGCAACATGCCAAAACCTGGGGTTTTCTTTTCCTTTCGCTCTCAGCGATAACTGTAAACAGGACAAATAGGGTGACTCTCCAACCTGACAGGTGTTTTCATCCACCTCCACTCCACCACAAAGTTTGCCTATGGCCTACTATCTAAAAATAAAATGTGCTGCGCCACTTAGCCCTGGTTCACACTGCTGCGATTTGTAAGGTGATTTGACATTTAGTCACATGACAAGTTGCACCCCATTGCCGGCAATGGAACCGTTCAAATAACACTAACTTTGAAAAAGGTTCACGCACTACTTTTTTTTTTTTGGGGGGGGGGGGGAATTTCACTGCGACTTTCATAGGCTTCTGTTAAAGTTACAACCTGCAATGAAATTAAAGGTGCAAATTGCACTGCACTAACATGTTGCTTTGAAATTGCACTGAAGTAGCACGATTTCAGGTGTGAACCAGGGCTTAAAGTAGAACTGGAGACTAAACTTTTTCTTATTGTAGATAGGGTATGGAAGAATTATAACCTCTGTCAGTTTCTTTTTTGTTATGTGTCCCTTTGGGGAGATTCCCCTTTGTTCCTGTCCCATAGCCATAACAGGAAGTGAGAGGAAATCCCCAGTAAGTAGGGAGGGGAGGTCCTAGCAGCACTTACTGTTGAGGACTCGCCGGCAAGCTGCTCTATGACGTCCCAAATAGAATGGCGGTGTGGTGTCTGTTAACAGAAGGATGGCACCGGGACAACGTTGGATCCAGTGGCTGGGTGCACATCCGAACTGTGTCTCAACACCACCAGGTAAGTGGAGGCAGAGAAAAACAATGGGTGGGGATGGGTGTTATGCTGAAGGTCCTCTTAGTGCAGCTTTCTGTGGTGGTGGGTCAGCAATGCTTCACTGCTCGTGAATTCAGAGCAGAGTTGCCCCAGCTGTCATCAGAAAATATTAGTGAAGCGTGGTAGATCCCTACATTAACCTCGCTTGTGGGGATCTGTCAGGGTTTTTTCTTTTGTTTTTGTTTTTTCAAGTGGAGTGGAGACATCCTAGGATCAGAAACGTTACGGTTTTCACCAAGTGAAATGAATAAAAAAAAAAAAAAAAATTCAGCCAACGCTCTAAAAAATTTGTAAGCTGTGAGGATTTGTAATTTTTTATTTATTGGTTTAATAATGCTTTTAAGAAAAGAAACCATGAAAACTGATGCTAAAATGGAACGAAGGAAGCTGCCATCTTAGCCTCTGATCTGCAGTTGCCATGGTGTGGGACATGTGATCGGTTAGGACACCAGCCATTTGATGGCTTGACAGTTTGGAAAACTTTAAATCCACATGTTTAGTTCCCCTTTAAAACAACTCTGTGATTTACAGTGCAGCTATACCTGTAAAATAAGTCTTGAAGTACTTCACCTGCTGCCTGCGTTTCTTTGTGCTGCTCCAATCCTGAGAAATCCTAATGTGAATTCTCCCAGATCCTTCACAGCTCTTACTGGTTCCTCCTGCTGATCTCTTATTACTGGAGAGAATAGTAACATGGCGGTTAGAATGAGAAACCAGCAAAAGCTGACATGACATGCTGTATGTAGAAGTGAAAGCACGAGGCAACCTGTAAACCCCAAAGTATTTATATACAGTAGGTCTGACTATTTACATACTGTGTACTAGGGTTTGACCGATATCGTTTTTTAATTGCCGATACCGATATTTTGGTCATCTCGTATCGGTATTGGCTGATATGGGCCGATATTTTCGTACATTTAAAACATTTTTTTTTTTTTTTTTTTTTTACTTGACCGGTACTCTTATGGCATGATCTGGGGGTCTAAAAGACACCAAACCCCTCCTCTGCACTTAAAAGCATTCAAAATGCCAAGTTTGGCTGTTTTGAATGCTGTAATTTTTTTTAATCTGGCTCCAGTACGCATAAGTGATGTCATGACATCACTTTCGGGTTTTTGCATGGAGATCCGATCAGAGCCGAATGCGGCTTTGATCGGGTCTTTGGTGGCCGTTCAGGCTGGTTGCCCGGGTCTCCCGGTGGGACAGGAGACCTGGGCGAGCCGCGGAAGGCGGCTTCTCAGCCTCATCGGTTGTCATTACAAGACAGCCGACCGTCGCCTATGGACGCCGGTACTGGGGTGATTCCTCTAGCTGCAGGCATCACTCCAGTACAAGCACTTTCCTAAATATCTGTAATATCGGCCACTTATATATCGGGGAAAGTGCATATCAGCCCTCGATAATTGGTCGATCCCTACTGTGTACTATGTTTTTACAGTGACCCCTGCCCTCAATCTAAGGTCCCTACCTTTATATACATACATATACTAGAAAGTTGAGACAGGCACCACCACCAACATATTTTCTTTCCTGGATTTTGCAAGTAGCATGGAGCCGTTTCCATGCATGTAGTCTCCAGGTGGAGGCATTACAGGCTATGATTTTTGTAATATTATCTTTGATTGTTTACCTAGTAATGGGCTTAAGGGTGCATGGAGTTTAGCTTAAAGTAAAGGGTGGTACATTTTTTTAAGATTGCGGCTTTCATTTCCTTTATTGTATATGCTATTTCTTAGTCATTGGCTCAAAGTTGTAATAGGTCGGCAATGGTAGCCTGCATATTCTTCCTAACACAAATTTTCTTTAGAGATGCCATGTATAAGAAGGATAGGTGAACAATTTAAATTATTGTGGCTTACACAGTACATTTTCTTTCCAGGCATGGAAACGAAGATGGTTCGTACTTCGCAGTGGACGCCTGACAGGAGACCCAGATGTACTGGAGTACTACAAAAATGATCATGCTAAAAAGCCAATTCGTATTATTGACTTGAACTTGTGTGAACAGGTTGATGCTGGACTTGTATTTCCCAAAAAAGAATTTGAAAACAGTTATATTTTTGACATCAAGACTATTGACCGTATATTTTATTTGGTGGCTGACAGCGAAGAGGAGATGAATAAGTGGGTCCGGAATATATGTGACATCTGCGGATTTAACCCCACAGAAGAAGGTAAGTCCTCTAAAAAAAAATAAAAATGATCTTTTTTTTAAACTTTTTGGGATACTTTGTGAACTTTTGTGGTAAGGCTAGGTTTTCACTACTGCCATGTGATTTTGCTGCGTTTTTTAGTGCGATTTATGTAGTGTGATCTTGATGTGTTTTGGATGTGATTTGCATATTCTATGGGGCCAAAATCGCACTGCTTCCCACCAATGTAGCACAGGACACTTTCCCAAAGTTGGATCACAGTCACGCTGCATTGATGTGAACAGACTCCATAGGAACTAAAGTTATTTCCCTTGTCATGAGATTCAATGCAAACCAAATCGTATCTGAAATTGCATCAGTGTGAACCAAATTTTTTTGCAGGCAATATAATATGAGACCCATCGTTCCAATGTTTGTTTGTTTCCTTTTCCGTTTAAACATAGTTTTTTCCTGAATATTTGTTTTCGAAGGTAAGAGAAACTATATATCAGTAAATGTGTTTTGGATCCTCATCGCAAAGAATTCTGTTATTTCCTAAAGTACAACTATAGGCAAAACCTTTTTTTTTTCTCTTTCATTCATTGACGGACACAGCTCCAGTCCTGATCTTCTTAACCATTGGGTTATAATGCCCGTTACAGGAGTAGGACACTAGGCAGGAAAATAAAGTCTGGCTACGCCTTTGGGCAGTCCCAGGGGGTATACTCCCTCTCTCTGCTATAGGTACTGTTTTTATTCTGCCTAGTCAAGGGTAAGGACCTATTTCGTTGCTGGGATCCCTGGTCCTGGCAATTTCTTTCTTTTTTAGATAGAAATTTTTCTCATGGTCTTTTCCTGTGAGATCTACAATCAACTGCCGGACTGGGCGACAGGCTGGAGAATCTAGACGCAGTGGTAATCCCAGTCTGGCCAGCGAGCGCAAGCAGACCTCAGCTCCGCGCTAGGTTGGCCGCGACATAGCCCCAACAGATGGGGCTGGCCTGCGAGTTAAACACCTCGCGAGGTCGCATGCGACCCGGTCTCAGCCCAAGTTGCAGTGTTCCTCCTGGCTGACACCCCCCCCCATTTCGATGATGAGGGTTTCTGTCTGGAGCGGTGTCCGTCTGGCTCCTAGTATAGTGAGTAGCTGTCCCCCCTCTCCCTCTGGAGGGTTTTGGGGTGGACGTGGGCCCTGCTTTGGGACGGTCTGACCCTCCTTCCCGTCAGGCACCCCCCTTCATCGGTCTCCCCATCCTACCCCCCCTCCACTTATGCTGGGGCTGTGTGGGTGGTCTGGTCCACCTCCTGGGGTGGGGGCAGGTTACTGCTGACGATGGGGGCATAGGGGGGTGCGCTGCTGGTGACCAGATGATCGACTCTGCAGGGGGGGTTTGTACCTGGTGGTGGCTCCTGCCAGCCCCCCCCCTCCTGCCTGGGCCACCCCATGAGGCCTAGGGATCCCTCACAGCCTTGTGGTTCCACCATTTTGCTGTAGCCTGTGTGCTCAATGCACGTTGGCCATGTTTGTGTAGTCCGGCGGACATTTTGCTGTGGTTTGTTATTGAAAATAGCGACGGCCATGACAGTGGAGCCCTGTGGGCCGCAATTTCGGTAGTGGGAGCCCCTCCTCATCCCCTGGTGCTGACTCCTGAATCTTTTCACTTCCTGATTGCTGCACATGGAGTACAGATTTATCCTGGTGACTGCAGGTTCAGGTTTCTGCTGGGTGGTGAGTCTGCTGGGGATCCTCTCCCTCTCTGCTGAGGATCGCTTGGTGCTTTGTGCATGGTGACCGGGTGGTGCTGCAAGTGCAGTGGGGAATGTCCCTTTACACTTTTTGTGGGGTCCCCCTGGTGACTCATAGAGTCTTTGAAGCACATCTCCCCACTTGATCCCCTCTCTGAGGCTGCGGGGCCCTCCGGGTCCCAATCATCCATCAATACACTGATGGTGGTCCTGGAGTCCTTTGTGTCCTGGGTGGAGGTGGTTTTTGGTAGACGGGCTTGCAAAAAGCACCCTCGCCTTTCCCTGCCTCATCTGTCTCATCAGATTCTGAATCTTATTCAGCCACCGCGGACGTGGGTCTCACTGCTGGGTCTGCGACCACGCGCCCGGAATCTGAGAGATAGTGAGGAGGATTCCTCCCCGCAGCACTGATTGTATCCATCTGAGCGTGAGACGCTAAAGATGGAGGATGCAGCTGTGACAGTGGCGCAGGTTCCCTTTGGCACTCGCAAGCCCATCCAGAGTGGCAAAGGTGTTTCCTTTCCCCAAATATTTTGACAGAATTGTCGCTAAATAGTGGGGACAACCAAAGCGTCCCCTTGGGGTCACTAAGTGATTTGCCAGGCGATACTCCTATGAGGAGTCCCTTATTAAGAAGTGGACTCTTCCACCGGTGGTGGACCCTCCGGTTTCCAAATTGAACAAGGCAACCATGATTCCGGTCACAGCCTTTAAGGATCCTGCTGACAGGAGGGCAGAGGCTGTGGCCTGCAATACCACACTCTGGCTGGTTCGGCACTGAGGCCAGTGTTCACCATTGCCCTGGTGTTGCAAACTCTGACTGAGTGGGCTAAGCTTTTAAGCTGTGACATGGAGGGAGAACAACTCCCCCCTGCCTTTGCTAAGATGGCGGACCAGCTGGTCCGGGGGCTGCAGTTTGTGATGCCTCTTTGGATTTGGCTCCCCTAGTGGTTCAGTTCTCTGTTTCAGCAGTGGTCCTTTGGCGTGTCTTTTTGCTAAAATGCTGGTCTGTGGACCAGACTTCTAAAAAGGCCTTGACTGATTTTTCCTTTCAAGGAGATTGCCTGTTTGGAGCTACCCTGGATGACATCATTAACCTCCCTGGCAGTCTGATTATGACGGAATTTTTGATCTCAAAGCGGTACATTGTTTTGCATGGAAATCTGTTTTATATTTTTTAGTGAAAGCACAGAAGATGTTGCCATTCCATAATTGCTGTATTTTTGATCGAATTTTGTTCCTTTTCCAGTGTATATCACTGAATTCCAAATGTAGCCAGATGACGATTCGCATAGCATGTAGGATTTTACGCCAAATTGTGCCCTCTTTGATGCAATGTATTGCACCCAGCTGAGCCTTCTCTTGTAGGCCATTAGACTTTCATCTATGCTGATGTCTCTTTCTGGCACATAGCTCCGTTGGAAATCCTGTAGAATCATTTGATATACTTCCCAAATTTTTTCCGTTTTGGTGCAGGATGAGTAGTTTCATCAAATTCTTCATTGTTTTAGAAGTGGAGATATTTCATTATAAGCAAAAATCTGTACTCTGACATGACCGTGCCAAAGAATGGAGTGGCAAGTAATATATTTGTTGTCCAATACCACTTCTGCAGGGTTTTTCCCGCCACTCCCTGAATAATTATTAGGCCCAGAAATTTCCAAATGTCATCTTTGGTCACTGGTTCCCATTTTCTGCATCTTGCAAACTTCTGATGCATAGCCAATTGTTGCTCTTTGTACCGGTTTGCCAAGGGGTTGTCATGGTCAACATCAACTTTCATACCAAGTGCTCCACTAAATGGGAATCTTGGGGGTGCTGCCTGATCCGTACCGCAGTCAATAGAGCACCAAGTTCTCACATCACTGAGCTCAGTCGCAGAATCGTCGCTGTCGTCACTTTCAGTACCTGATGACAAATTTTCCCACGAATCACTATCGCTCAGTTCTTCAAATATATCCAATTCACTGTCGCTGTTTTCCAGTTAGTCTAAAAGCGCTTTTGAGCTAAAAATGCTTTTTGGACGGCATGGACATTATCAATTTTCCAGGCACAAAGCCGCAAAAATACAGGCAGGTCACTGGAAAAGCCACTAGGTGAAAAACTGTGTTGAAATGCCTTGGTACAAAGTTGTAATCCTAACTGATTACACTGTATCATGTCATTTGTTTTATTTCTTTTTTTAATTTCTCGCCAGTTCCATCCCCCTGCGTTGCGACGCTCGCAGGGGAGGGAACCAGAAGACAGGTGCCGGCATCGGCCGGAGCACACAGTGGGAGGATGGCTGGAGGACGGCAGGGGATCGTAGCGGAAGGTAAGTGTGATTTACAGGGTAATCCCGAGTGTGGCTCGGGGGTTACCGCTTTTGGCACCGTTTTTTAACCCCGAGCCACACTCTAGAATACCGCCAGGGAGGTTAAAGGTCTTACAGGGGGAACGAGTACCTCTCTTTCGTAGGCTACTAAGGGCAAGGACCCTCGTCGTAGACATGAGCCCTCCTACTTGGCTCATAAGATGTTTTTTCGTCCCTCAGGGTCGACTGACAAGGGCTCAAATCCTTTCAGGGCCCCCTCTGGAGGATCTAAACAAAGCTGGTCTGGCAAGCCGAGAGCGGACCTCTCCAGACCCGTGGACAAGGCTCCTTCAGCACGAAGGTACGCCCTCACTCTCGGTGGTGGAGCGGGGGACGTCTTCACTGGTTTCCGGAACTGTGGACTTCTTGGTACAAGACAAGTGTGTCCACATAGTCATTCAGTCCGGCTACAAGATAAAGTGTCGCTCTTGTCTCCCTGCAAGGTTTGTCCCTTCCAACTTGCGCCTGTCCCTGGACTGCTTACAAGCTCTGTTTGAGGTGGTACAAGACCTGTTCTTCAAGGGGTGATTGTTCCAGTTCCAACTTCGTAACGTTTTAAGGGTTTTTACTCAAACCTGTTTACAGTTCCCAGGAAGGAAGGCAAGGTGCGTCCAATCCTGGACCTCAAGGCACTGAACTGCTTTGTGCGGGTGCAGAAGTTCCAGATTGAGTCCATTTGTTCGGTGGTGGCATCCCTGCATCAGGGGGATTTTCTTGCCTCTATCAACATCAAGGATGCTTACCTTCACATTCCAATATGTGGAATCATATGGAGATTCTGGGCAAATGGGACAAGACTCTGCTGTCTCTGAACAATCGGATCCGGCTGAGCCCGGGAACAAAAGAGTCCCTGATATGGTGGCTTCATTCTTCTGGGCTTTGGCTGGCAAATCCTTCCTTCCCCTTGTATTGGACAGTGGTCAAAATTGGAGTAATTGGCGCTGCCTTTGGTAATGGACTAGGGTGTAAACAGTGATGGAAAAAACTGATATATAAATACACCGTAGTGTATATGTAAAAAATAATGGTCAATATGTTATCAGTGCAACAAATAAATATATGAAACCAACATATGATATATAAATAGTAAAACACAGTGACTAGTGTTTATCAATATCCCGGTGGTAAGGTGCAATCAAGGTGACAAAGTGTATACAAGAATTAAAGGTATGATCAAGCAATAAAATATATATAGTGCACTATAAAATTATAAAATTGGTACAGTACAAGGGTATAAATAGATAAAACAAAGTATAGTGGTAGTGACATGCGAAAGTGCAACGAGGTGCACTAAAAATATAGAAAGTGGTTTAGGCGCTCAGAGAAATAAAAGTGACAATAGAAAAATAGAGTGCAATAAAGTGCACGAAAGTGAATAATGTATATAATGGGGTGACTGGCCGAAGAAAGTCCTTATAGCCAGTAATGCAGTGGTGGTGTGTAGATAACCGGATTAGTGTGTGTGTGTATATATATATATATATATATATATATATATATATATGTATATATATATATATATATATATATATATATATATATATATATATAATATAATTTTTTATTTTATTGCTTGATCATACCTTTTAATTCTTGTATACACATTGTCACCTTGATTGCACCTTACCACCGGGATATTGATACACACTAGTCACTGTTTTTTACTATTTATATATCATATGTTGGTTTTATATATTTATTTGTTGCAATGATAACATATTGACCACTATTTTTTACATATACACTACGGTGTATTTGTATATCCGTTTTATCTATCACTGTTTACACCCTAGTCCATTACCAAAGGCAGCACCAATTACCCTAATTTCTTATCTCATTTTATAAAGTCCTTTGACTGTAGTTCAGGGTAGGCTGCAGCCTATATATTCCTTTAGATATCGTTAGCGCGGAGTTTGTTTCTTTCCATTGGACAGTGGTCGCCACGAATGCCAGCCTATCCGGCTGGGGAGGCGTCCTCTGCAAAAATTCTGCCCTGGGACTCTGGACAATGGAAGAGTCCGGACTACCAATCAATGTCTCGAGCAATCAGACTGTGCCTTGAGCATTGGACAGATCGTCTTCAGGGATGTCCAGTGCGCATTCAATCGGACAATGTCGCGGCCGTGGCTTATGTCAATCACCAGGGTGGCATAAAAAGTGTCCTGGCGGTAGCCAGCATTCTAAGGTGGGCAAAACGGTTAATTCCAGCCCTCTGTCTTACACGTTTACGGGGAAAACTGCCAGGTGGATTATCTCAGTCGGCAGGCATTGGACCAAGGGGAGTGGTCCCTTTTATCCAGAGGGGTTTCCTCAGTTGTGTCTCCATGGGGCACCCCGAGGTGGATCTGTTGGCTTCTCTGCTCAACAAAAAGGTGCAGAGGTTTGTGGCTTGGTCACGGGATCCTCTGGCGGATGCCCTGTGGGGTTAGTATCGTCTGATTTACGCCTTCTCTCAAGCTTCTGCCAATACTTCTACGCAGGATCGAGGCAGAAGGGATTTCGGTCATCTTAGTGGCTCTGGACTGGCCTTGCCGGATTTGGTACGCCGATCTAGTGGGGCTGATCGCTGACATTGCTTGGAAGCTTCCTCTCAGGGAGGAACTGCTGTCCCAAGGACTAATCTTTCATTCTCTTTGCAGTCACTGGCTTTGACCGCTTGGCTGTTGAATGCCAGGTACTGATGGATAGAGATTTGTCTGAGTCTGTGATTCCAATGCTGTTAAAAGCTAGGAAATCTACTTCTAAGAAGATCTTCCATCATACGTGGAAGTCGTACATTGTGTGGTGTGAGTCTCTTGGGGCTCATTCTCGCTCTTTCTCGGTGGCTCGGATCTTGACCTTCCTTCAACAAGCACAAACTGGCCTTGAGTACTATCAAGGGTCAGGTGTCGGCCTTAGCGGCCTTCTTTCAATGGCCCTTGGCCACATACTCCATGGCACGCACTTTTCTTCAGGGAGTTAGGCATTTGACCCATCTAGTGTGGTCTCTGTTGCTGCTTTGGGACTTCAATTTGGTGCTCTCAGTCCTCCAGAAGCCTCCTTTTGAGAATTCTCAGGAGATTTCCCTGCTTACACTGTTCCAGAATGTGGACTTTTTGGTGGCTTGCACCTCTGCGCACAGGATGTCGGAATTGGTGGCGTTATCCTGTTGTTCACCTTACTTTGGTGGTTTACAGAGAAAAGGTAATTCTTCCCCTTTGTCCGTCGTTCCTTTCTCAGGTTGTCTCGGATTTTCATTTGAATGAAGACATTGGGTTGCCTTCCCTGTGTCCCAGGCCAAAACATCCGAAGGAAATTGCTTTGCATGCCTTGGATGTGGTCCGGGCAATTGGGGTGTACCTGGCAGCTACACAGTCTTTTAGGAAGTCAGACTCGCTATTTGTGCTCACGGATGGACCTCGGAAAGGGTTGTCTGCTTCCTCTGCTACCATTTCCATATGGTTCAGACAGACGGTGATTCAGGCCTATTCCATCAAGGGTCAGGTTCCTCCTTTCCCTGTCAAGGCGCTCAGTACCCTTCTGGGCCTTCCGTCATCAGGCGTCAGTGACGAAGATTTGCAAGGCGGACACCTGGTCGTCGATGCACACTTTTTTACAAAGTTTTATAAGTTGGATGTGTTTGCATCTGCCGATGCTTCCTTTTTCCTTTGGCCACAAGGTTTTGGCAGGCTGCTGTTTAGAGGACCTTGTCCTCTATGAGGATGTGTTTTTTTTTTTTTTTTTCAGGTAAGCTCCAGTTGTTTTGGTTGAGCTCCTGTTAGAGCTGCATGATTAACCATTAAAAAAAAACGCGATCTCGATTCACCCCTGCCCCCCCCCCCCCCCCCACTATCTTAAAACAGCATGTCCTCAATAGAGCTGTTCTCTATTTTTTCTCACAGCTGTCAAACATTTGCTGGGGCTCTTTTTTGTTTGTTTTATCAACATTTATAAGGCTCCATTCACACTTCCGCGTGTATCTTTTCGTTCTTTTAAATCAAAGGAATTAACTTCCGTATGTAAAGGCTTGTATGTACACACTATAAGAAAATCAGGTGAACATTGTCGTCCAAAGAATTTTCGTATGATTTTCATATAGTGTGTACAGAACTTTCTACAGACGATTCAGAATTTTCATACGAAAATTCTCGAAGGGACAAACTCCAAAATTTTTTTTGTACGGGAAAAATAATGATTTTCGTTTAATGTGTACCGTTTTTGTACAAGAAAAATCAGACTGCGCATGATCAGAAACAATAAACAACAAAAAAAGTCTTTGTCGTAGGAGAATTTTCGTACAAATTTTTCAAAGGACAATTCTTTCATCGGTTCCGATTTGCTGTAAAACAACAAGGAAAATTGGGCAATCTTTCGCCCAATTTTCATATAGTGTGTACCCCACTGTGAGGGCAGTTTAACCTCTTAAAGACTAATCCTTTTTCTGACACTTGTTGCTTACAAGTTAAAGAATCAGTATTTTTTTTTTTTTTTTTTTTTTAGCAGAGACCCTAGAGAATACAACGGTGATCGTTGCAATTATAATTTTGGAAAAACATACATTTAAAAACTAAACTGTAAATTTAGCCCGATTTTTTTTTTTTTTTTTTTTTTTTTTTTTTTTTTAAATAATGTAAAAGATGTTACAACAAGAATTGTGACAGAATCATGATCTCTATTCTAAGCAAAAAAAGTTGTGATTCTAATTTTATCCAGAATCGTGCAGCTCTAACTCCTGTTTACCTGGTTGGCCATACTTCGCTTCGGGAGTTTCTTTTTCACTGTTCCCACTCCTCATGTTTAACACTGTTTTGGGACATCTTAATGGTTATGAATACCAGGAGCTGTGTCTGTCAATGAACGAAAGAGAAAATGGGATTTTTGCCTTACCGTAAAATTAATTTCTCTGATGTTCATTGACGGACACAGCTCCCACCCTTCTGTGGGGTTGTAATTCCTCTGACACTGCTTGTAACAAAACTGAGTATCTATAGCAGAGAGAGGGAGTATACCCCCTGGAACTGCCCATAGGCATAGCCAGACTTTTTTTCTGCCTAGTATTCTACTCCTGTAGGGGGCAGTATAACCCAATGGTTAAGAAGATCAGGAGCTGTGTCCGTCAATGAACAGCAGTATTTTACGGTAAGTCAAAAATCCAATTTTTCCCTGTGTTTAATAATACTCTGCTATTGCATGGTTATAGAAAAACATAGACCACATTTTTGTAGCTGTAGTTTAGGAGTTCTGAAATCTTTTTGAGATGTGCAAATACATGGAGAAATAGGAATTTTTGCACATAGGGAATGAAAAAAGAATTTGTTACCATCTTCCCAATTTCAGATCTAGCTTTCTATTCAGCTGTACATCATTGGCAGATACGAGTATTTTGCACACCCTGACATTTTCCTGTCCTTTCTTTTCATCTTGTAACAGCAGAAATTTATGAGTAATCATAGGCTTATGCTATTCTATGGAAAATGGTCTGGCACGTTTTTAAATAAACAATTCTACTTCTGGTTCTTCAGTCTTTGAAGGCACTCTTATTGCTACACATACAGATAGCTGAGTTCTGACATGTTACAATTATCGCAGGTAACGCTACGGCCTCAGTAAATGTTGGTAAATACATACTGCATGCTTTCTCATCTATAAAAGGCATTGTAAACCTGAAATGGATTTATAGGGAACTAATATGCACCGCAAAGCTTTCAGTCTAAGTGGCTCTTCACACCTATTCCTTCTGGCGCTCCTCAAGTTAACACTTGTAAATTACTGTGCATTGCATTAAATCAGCCTGTTCATTTTAATGGGCTGCCAACACACCAAATTGTAAAAACATTTTTGTTCAACACGGGGCACCACAACGTATGGTAATACGGTACTATGTGTTGCGGAGGCTGGTAAATGTCAGCACACGTAAAGTGCATTACTATAGCACACTGGTATGAAGCCAGACACCTAGAAACCTTTTTTTTTTTAAAAAAAAACCTTTCTGCTGTTTTATATTAAGGTTTATTCAGAAGGGTGCAGAGGGCTGTACACAGCCAGAATTCAGCATATTTCTGTAGCCAGGAGTCACAGGTGTTTGTGTACAAATCAATGACAGGCTGTATAAATCAATGACAGGCTGACAAACGCGTCGGCTGTATGATCCTGAGTGGTTAAACGCATACAGGGGCAGATAAGCGGGCCTGGACGCAAACTGAGCCCAAGGCTGCGCGTCTGTTCCTTAACCACTTTAAGACCGGAAGATTTTGCTGCTTAATGGCCAGGCCCTATTTTGCAAATCAGCACTGCGTTATTTTAACGGGCAATTGCACGGTCGTGCAACGCTGTACCCAAAGGAAATTGACGTCCTTTTTTTCCCCCACAAATAGAGCTTTCTTTTGGTGGTATTTTTTTTTTTCTTTGGTTCTACAAACAAAAAAAGAGCGACAATTTTGAAAAAAAAAAAAATATATCTTTCACGTTCTGATATAGAACATTCCCTCCCAAAAAAATTTAAAAATCATAATTTCTTAACGTTATAGGCCAGTTTGTTTTCTGCTACATATTTTTGGTAAAAAAAATCGCAATAAGTGTATTTTGATTGGTTTGCGCAAAAGTTATTGCGTTTACAAACTACGGGAAAGATTTATGCCATTTTTCATTTTTTAACTAGCAATGGCGGCGATCTGCGATTTTTAGCGGGACTGCGACATTGCGGCGGACAGATCGGACCCCTAACTGACATTTTTGATATTTTTTAAGGGGACTAGTGATGTTACTACAGTTATCAGTGCTAAAAAATATGCACAGTTACTGTAATAATGCCATTGGCAGGGAAGGGGTTAATACTATTGGTGATCAAGGGGTTAAATGTAAGCCTAGGGGAGTGATTCTAACTGTATGGGGGTTGGGCTTTTGAAATGATCATAGAGACATGTGATCCTATATAGCAGGATCGCATGGTCTCTGTGATCATTGCAGGGAGAAGGCTGGATGGCTGTGTTTACATCAGCTGTCTGTCCTTCTCTGTCAGCAGGGGGGATCGGCGGTGTCAGGCGGCAATCAAAGCCGCCTGACACACGCACTGGCTTCCCCGGGGACGAGCGGGGGCAAGAGACTTGTGGCCTCCCAGGCAGATGACACCTATTAACGTGATTTTTGCCTGGGAGAGCCACACTGCCGATGTAAATAGGCAGTGCAGCGGCGGGAAGTGGTTAAGCATGCAGCTGCTCACATGTGCGTAGAGCTGCAGCATCTGCCGGTCTGTCATTGATTTGTATAGGCTGCTGGCCTCCACTCTTGTGACTTCTGCTGAATTTTGTCTGTGCGAGTGAACCCTTAGAATTTTTCAAAATACAAACAACAAAATATCGAGGATCTACGATCACCTACGCTAATAAAAAATGTAGTTTTAGTCATCACATTGTTAGGTACACCTGTTAAAAAAATGCAACTGCCCACACAATATGTCTTATTGGTACACCTAAATGTATAAAGAATGCAGATGTGCTCAGAATGTTCAGTTGTTCAGCCAAAAATAAGAGCAGGAATATGGATGAACAAAGTTTCTTTTGTCCTTGGCATCCACCTGGGATTTTCACACACTGTAGTTGTTTCCAGGTGTGGGAAGCAAATAAAAAAAAAGGTCAAGTTACCAACACTGTTTTGAGAGAAACACCTTGGTAATGACAGCAGTGAGAGAATGGCCAGTCATGTCCAATGAAGCAGGAAGTCCACAACTACTAAAATCATCTCCAGGTCTGCTCCTGGAAATTAAGAAGAGGAAAATTGGGTTACAGTAGGGACAAAGCTGGATTAATAAAATAAAGTTAGTGTTGCTAAACCCACAACAGTCTGTATATGCAGCAAAGCATGCTTGTTATACTTACTGTGGAACCTAAGGGGTTATTCCTCTGCATTGTGTATAAAGGCTGTTTGAACCTGTGTTCTCTAATCCTTCCCTTTTTCCACTGTCCCCAATCCATCTCCTGATAGTACAGAGCCATTGGAGTCATTCTGCACATGCTCAGTTTGGTGTGTATTGCTACAAAGTTTTTTTTTTTTTTTTTTGTGTGTTTGTTTTTTGTTTTTTTTCTTGGGAGAGTGCATGTGATCAGCACAGGTCCAATCGGTACTGTCCATACAGAGGGTCAGAAGTCATGCAGCCTCATAGGACAGTCAGAGTAGAATTAAAACTCCCAAGTTTTAACCAGACACTGATCGAAGTCACAAGACTGCTATATACTGCTGATGAGAAAGGGTATCTAGCAGTTTTATTTACTAAAACTATTGTATTTCCATGTTCTGTGTACTGTGGGAGACCAGATAAAGCGAATGCAGAGTCCTGGGTTTAGGAACACCTTAAGCCAGTCATAGACTATTTGAATCTCAGCCAGTTTCGCAGGAAGTGGTTGAGATTCGATCCATGTAAGAGTTGGCTAAGTGTACCCAAGTTGATCGATCAACTTGGGTACAATTAGCCTGCTGGATTTTACATAGGATTGCTAGCCTGTTGGGAGAACACAATGGCATGGGAAGGATTCCCGTGTCAACACGGTCTGTGTTTGGGGGAATCAAGTGATTTTCTTTCCTGTAATCTGTGGTTGTAGAAAAGCAAATCGCTCCGTCAATGGCCAGCCTTAGCCCAGCTCTCGATGTCTGTTGGAGTGCAGACAGTAGAATCATATTTTGGTACACAGAATCCATCTTGTCATGTGTCAGGGGTTCAGGTTGTGGTGGAGGTGTAGCAATTTAAGAAGTTAAAAAACAAGACCCTTAGGCCCCGTTCACATTGGGGCGATCCGACTTCCCGAGGCGACCTCCGAGGTCGCGGTGCGAGCAGCGCGCCGCGACCTCGGAGCGGCCGGCACGGACTTCATAACATTGAAGTCTATGACGGTCGCTCCGGGTCGCCCCAAAGAAGCTCCGGACCCTTTTTCTAAGTCGGAGCGACTTGTGTCGCTCCTATTAGAACGGGTCCGCAGCTTCCCTATGGAAGGCGACCTGTGAGGCGACCAGGTCGCCTCACAGGTCGCCCCAGTGTGAACGGGGACTTATTTGTGTTTGTGTGTGTGTGTATGTATGTTGCTGGTGACATGCACGTCTTTATGGCCATAGTATACTTGCCTTCCATTGGTTTCCTTTAACTTATTGTAATAGCTAGCTCAAGCTGACCTGTGACAGTTACTGTAGTATACTGTACTTGAATTACTTTGACTTTCACCTCCCTCAAATCTTAATCCATGAAAGCAGAATTTCTTGATGATGAATCTAAAATTAATTGTGGGATACTAAATACTGTGGGATACTATTCTATACCCCCCACCCCCCCACCCCGGGGGTGCAGGTGATGTGTGTGTGTGTGTGTGTGTGTGTGTGTGTATGTATATATATATATATATATGTGTGTGTGTGTGTGTACAATGTATAATATATATATATATATATATATATATATATAATATGTGTGTGTGTGATTCTGCACAGGGCAGGTGCCCTGTAGCAGTAAATCTGCTAGAGAGCGGTTGGCAAGCAGTTAAGGTAAAAAAAAAAAAATAACCTGGCTTTAGAACCACGTTAAGGCTCTATGCACACTAGGCTACGTTCACATGTGGATGTAGTGGATCGTGGGCAGAATCACTGCGATACTGCCCGTGATCCAGAAATCGTTGCAAATCGCGGGACGCCAGTGCGATGCCTGTGATTTGCAATGGCACCCCAAATGCTGAGCGATGTTGCCGCGATGTCCGCCTGCCGAATCGCAGTAACATCGCGCAACCAGAATCGCGGGACGCATGACGCACAGCGTTTGTGGTGCCATTGCAAATCACAGGCATCGCACAGGCGTCCCGTGATTTGCAATGATTTCCGGATCGCGGGCAGAATTGCCATGATTCTGCCCGTGATCCGCTACGCCCACATGTGAATGTAGCCTTAAGGCTCCAAAAACCTTAGAAAAAAAAATGCTGGATGAAAAATGCTTTTTGTGACGGCTTGTAGTAGCGTTTTAGAGGCTTTTAAGAGTGTTGGCGTTTTGTTAGCGTTTTTACAGTACATGAAGAAAAAAAGAACCTAAAAATAAAAAAAGCGGTTGGAAGCATTTTAGTAGTGTTTAGCGCTTTCTATTTCTGCTGGAAATAACACTAAAAAAACTCTACAAAACCCTTTTTTTTTTTTTTTTTTCTGATCCTAGACGCTCAAAAAAAAAAAAAAGCTAATAGCCTAAAGTAGTGTGCATGGACAACTTAGGATAACATTTAGCATCTAAAATCAGAAAGAAAAATGCTAATACCCGCTTCTAGGAGCATAAAAAAAAAACGTTAGTATGCATGGAGCCTAAAAAATGTGCATCAGTCAGCTCCAGATTCCTGACAGGAGCAATATATTTTTTGCACTTACTGAATAAATATGCAGTAACACATTTAATGGTGTATATATAACCGACTAAAAATCAGAGAGTAATCAAATATCATGTGATCAATATGATTGGTCATAGTGATCACATGAAAACAATGTCAAACTCTCATGAATGGCTTGCTCACAGTTATCTGTGATTGGCCCACAACAATCACATGATACCTGGCTACCTGTACCATGTGATTGGCTACAGCTAATCACAGATCACAACCATAGGCAAGCTGTTTATGAATGCTAACCCATTCATGACAGCTAAAACTTTTGCTTGTTCAGTGATCTACTACAGTGTCAGTATGTACAAAGAAAAAATAGTACTCTGTATCCTTGATCACCGCCACCCATATGTTGACACGCACCAGTGATGGCATGTAAAAAATAATTGTGAAAAAAAAAAAAACAACCTAGTTTGATTTAATTCATTTTCCAAAAAAAGTGACACAAAATTAAAGCTTAAAAACTTGCCATGCCTCTACCTCAGACTGTCTGCTTTCCAAATAGGGGTCATTTAGGGGGATATTTGTAATGTCCCAGCATTTTAAGGGCCTCAAGAACTTAGATAGGCTGTCAGTACATCAGGAGTGATCAATATTCAATTCTATATCCCAAACTTTGTAGATGCTAGAACCTTCACACAAACAATTAATATACACTTATTGGGTTTTTTTATTTTTTTTTTTTCACCAAAGACGTATAGCAGAATACATTTTGGCCTACATTTATGAAGATACAGTGATTTTATTGGACAGGTTTTATAACCGAGTAGAAAATATTGTTTGTTTTTCCAAAGTTTTTAGTAATTTTGGTTATACGTAAAAAAAAAAAAAAAAAAGAAATCCCATTGGTGATCAAATAGCACTGAAAGAAAATTCTATTTGTGTGAAAAAAAAAAAATGATGTAAATTGAATTTTTGTACAGTTTTACATGATCGTGCAGTTGCCAGTTAAAGTAGCACAGTGCTGAATACTAAAAATAGTTCTGGTCGTGAAGGGGATAAAACCTTCTGGAGCTCAAGTGGTTAAAATATTTTTTTCCCATTGCTTCAGTTATTTCCTGGTTTTCAGGCCTAGGCAAATGATGTCCTACATCCAAGTCTTCAGGAGGGGCTTTCTCATTTAAGCACACTCTCCTGCATGTGTGCCTGAGCTAGGGGCAGATGAATTCTAGAAAGTAAATCCTCTGCATTTACTCAAGGTGGCCAAGGCCACAAATGCTAAGGAGGTATTTTTTAAAGTGATTTCACAGCAAAATAACACATGGAGAGATGGATGGATGCGTGCATTTACATTGAATATTAAAGGAGAAGTAGGGCCAAAGCTCTTTTGGTCATGCTTCCCCTGTGGATCACAGGAGTACACTTAGTTCTGCACTCCTGTGACCTATATTCAGTCAACATTGAGCTAAAGTTCGCGATCAGCTGATGTCATGGTATTTTTCTGTACATGGATTATTTTTAGGGCCTGTGTCGACAGGCTATTGTTTGCCTCAGAAATGCTTCTCTCCACATACAAGTCTTTGAGAGTGCAAAGGCAGCTTAAAGCAGATCAGAAGAATTCTGAATAATCCCAGAAGTATCTCAAAATGCCAAATGCAGACTCCTCAACATAGGCCAAAGCCTATTGATGCTGGCCAATTTAAGCTGACAAACTTGGGGAAAGTATGCATGTATTGCAGAAATGTACTGCATATCTTTTTTTGGGTGCCTGTTTATTCATGCGTCTTTCATGCATGGTTTGAAGCAACTTTAATGCGGTTTTTAGGCATTTTTTATGTATTCCTGTCAGGGTGGATTTTATTTAAATCAAGTTGATTTAAATCTCTATTTAAATCCAGGAATCTAAATCACTAGTAAAAAAGGCTGAATTTAAATCCGATTTAAACCCCCTCCTTACCGTCAGGCACCGCCCCTTTCCAGTGTCCACCATCCTACCCCCCCCCCCCCCACAATGCTAGGGCTGTTGGGGTGGTTTGATCCACCTCCTAGGGTGAGGGCACGGTGCTAGCTGGCAATGAAGGTGGGGGCGGTGTTGGCAACCAGATGATTGACTGTGCAGGGGGAATGTACCTGGTGTGGGCTCTTGCCAGGGCCACCCGCCCTGCTTCGATCTGTCCTTGAGACATGGGTTCCCTCCTGGGTCCCTATAAGCCTTGTGGTGCCGCCATTTTGTTGTAGCCTGTGTGTTTCTATACACGGCGGCCATGTTTGTGTAGTCCGGCTGCCGTTTTGCTGTGGTTTGCCGTTGAAAATAGCGGCTGCCATGACAATGGAGCCCTGTGGGCAGCGATTTTGGCGGTGGGAGCCCCTCTTTATCCCCTGTTGCTGACTCCTGGATCCTTTCACTTCCTGATCGCTGCAAGGGTAGTGCAGATTATCCTGGTGGCTGCAGGTTGCCTGTTTCTGCTGGGTGGTGAGTCTGGTGGGGTCATCTCCCTCTCTGGTGAGGATTGCTTGGTGCTTGTGCCTGGCGACCAGGTGGTGCTGCCAGCGCAGTAGGGGTTGTCCCTTTGCAGTGCCTCATCTCTACAACCTTGCACCCGAAATCCTCTGATAGTGAGGATGATTCCTCCATGTCTGCAACTGAAAAGGCTCTGGTGGAGGAACTGATTGTATCTGTGCGTGAAACCCTGAATATGGATGACGTGGCTGCGAAGGAGGCGCAGGTTCCTTTTGGCACTCACAAGCCATCCAGAGCGGCAAAGGTGTTTCCTTTCCCTGCCTAATTTGACAGAATTGTCGCTAAAGAGTGGGGACAACCAAAGCATCACCGTGGGGTCCTAAGCGCTGGCTTTGACAGCTTGGCTGTTGAACGCCAGGTGCTGAAGGATAGGGGTTTATCTGAGTCAGTGATCCTACCCTGTTGAAAGCTAGGAAATCTACTTCTAGGAAAATCTACCATCGTACGCGGAAGACGTACATTGTGTGGTGTGAGTCTCTTGGAGTTCATCCTTGCTCCTTCGCGGTGGCTCGGATCTTGACCTTCCTTCAATGGGGGGTTAAACAGAAATTAGCCTTGAGTACCTTCAAGGGCCAGGTATTGGCTTTGGTGGTCTTCTTCCAACGACCTTTGGCCACACTCAATTTTGTGCTTTCGGTCCTCCAGAAGCCTCCCTTATGAGAATCTTCGAAAGATTCCCCTGCTTACGCTGTCCCAGAAGGTGGTCTTTTTGGTGGCTATCACCTCTGCGTTCAGGGTGTCCGAACTGGCGGCATCCTGTTGTTCACCTTACCTGGTGATTCACAGGGGTAAGGTGGTTCTTCGCCCCTGTATGTCGTTCCTTCCGAAGGTTGTCTCTGATTTTCATTTGAATGAAGATATTGTGTTGCCTTCCCTGTGTCCCAGGCCTAAGCATCCAAAGGAAATTGCCTTGCATACCTTGGATGTGGTCTGGGCAATTAGGGTGTACCTGGCAGCTACGAAGTCTCAGGAAGTCAGATAGACTCTATTTGTGCTCACGGATGGACCTTGTAATGGGTTGTCCACTTCCTCTGCGACCATTTTCAGATGGATCAGACAGATGGCGATTCGGGCCTATTCCATCAGGAGTCAGGTTCCTCCTTTCCCTGTCAATTTGCACTCTACTAGGGCGCTTAGTGTCTCCTAGGCCTTCCGTCATCAGGCATCAGGGACGCAGGTTTGCAAGGCTGCCATCTGTGCACTTTTACAATGTTCTATAAAGTGGATGTGTTGCCATCTGTGGATACTTCTCCTGGCCGCAAGGTTTTTTGCAAGCTGCTGTTTAGATGACCTGATCCTCATCCCTTGATAAAGTCACGCGCGTAGTGACGCAAAGCGTCGGGAGGAGCCGGGTGACGTCACTTCCATGTTCACGGCCGCAACCGGAAGTCCTATTGTGTACCGCATCCAGCGAAGTTTCTCCTTGCTATTTACTTTTTACATGTAAGTGCAATACTTTTTTTGATTTATTAAAGCTTTTTACATACTGCACCATGAGTGCTTTAATTTTTACATCCCCATGAGGCTCGATTGGTGCTTGTGATACACAGTTGCACAGCGGAGGATCTACAGTGTATCAGGAGATCTGCTTACCACGGACCACAGGGATTATACCATCCATCCATTGGAGAAGACTATCGGTGGAGCTTGGCTTGGAGCACAGAGCCTGAATCTTGGATATACACATGCACTTTTATTGTGTGTTTGAGGTAAGCGGCCACTGCACACCATACAGCACCGAGATTGGATCGACATTTTTAGTGTATCTTCACTTCACGAATGTTTGACGTTTTTTGAAGATTGTTTTTAAGCACAGAAGATTTTTGTTTTTTGTTTTTACTTTATCTTGGACATTATTTATTTTGCATGGCATATGGACAGATTGCATCACCCATTTAGCATACAGCATTGGTTCACGTCATTGTGGGATACTGAGTTGTTTTTCAGTTGTTATTATTGTTGCACATTTTGATTTTCTCACTACACTACTGTTTTTGATCATTTTTGTGTTTTTACTATACACGGATTTTTATTTACACTTGATTTCGATTTTGAATTAGCGCCGATTCTGTTTTCACTATACATATAGCGTCTTAGTGTCTACAAACTATGTAATAGATTTATGACATGACATTATATTTATTGTTGTTTTTACTAGTAATGGCGGCAATCAGCAATTTTTAGCGGGACTGCGACATTGCGGCGGACAGATCTGACACTAAATTACACTTTTTGGGGACCAGTGACACCAATACAGAGATCAATGCTAAAAAAAAAATGCACTTTTACTGTATAAATGACACTGGCAGTAAGGGGTTAACACTAAGGGTGATCAAGGGTTTAGGTGTGCTCCTAGGGAATGCTTTCTAATTGTGTGGGGGGTAGATGTGCTAGAAGAAAAGATATCTGTGTTTCAGCTTAGCTAAAACACAAGATCTCGCTCTTCCTCTGTGACAGAACAGCCGTTTGCCTGGTTTACAGACATTCTCTTGCGCCATTGCGAATCAGTAGGAGCGGTGCTCAGGTAGTCAGTGCTGTATCTTGGCCTAGGCCAACAAGGCCCAGGCCTAGGGCAGCACTTTGTAGGGGGGGCAGTAAAACATTTGGACTTGTGTTTGCTGCCACTGATTATTTCACTTATTTGTATAATGACTCTGGACTTCCTATTTATTATACAAATAAGTGACATAATCCTATGATTACAATCAGTGGCAGCAAACACAAGTCCAAATATCTTAAAAGAACTGATGGGGCTGCACTGATGGTCGCTAATATGCTGCACTGATGGGCACTAATATGCTGCTCTGATGGCCACTAATGGGTTGCCAATGGTGGGTACAGATAAACTGCACTGATGGGCACTAATGAGGCTGCATTGAGAAGACAGCACTGATGAGGCTGCACTGATGGGCACAAGGCGGCACTGATGAGCTTCACTGATGGGGCTGCACTGATATGGTGCCCTGATGGGCACTGATATGTTGCACCGATGGGCACCAATAGGCTGCACTGATGGCCACTGATGAGGCGGCACTGCTAAGCTGTACTGATATGATGCACTGATAGGCTGCACTGGAGGCGACTGATGGGGCTGTACTGATGGCCACTGATGGGGCTGTACTGATATGCTGCACTGATGCGCAGTAATGAGGATGCACTGATGGGCACTGGTAAGGCAGCACTGATGGGCACTGATAGACTGGTTGTTGTCTGGTTTACAGATGAAAGGGCAGGTCATAAACAGGAAGGAGTGTGGCCTTTACAGGAAGGGGTGGGTCATATTTCAATTAGGGGGTGCACAAGTTTAGTCAGGCCTAGGGCAGCACAAAACCTAAATACACCACTGCAGGTAGTGCGAGTGCCCCTGAGAACCCATGCACAAAATCACGTACCTATACGTGATTTTGCGCAGCCAGACCACTCTATGCGGTGGGCGGTCTGGAAGTGGGTTAAAGATGTATTCCATTCAGGTGAGTTTACAGTTTTATTTGTGTTTGACATGCCTGTTGTAGACCAATTTTCTGCAGGTGCTTCATAGTGCTAGGAGTAGGTGTGACGGTCCATATTCTCCTGGCTTTCAAGCTGTTGTTTACTCTAGGTTGTTTGCAAAGTGTCAGTAAAATTTACAAAGATCTGGTTCTTTTCAATCAATCGATCAACAGATTTTTTTTTCAGATGTAAGAGCAAAGGAAGCCATACTTGTTGAAAGGCTAACATCTCTGGAGGATAAGAAATTATACCAGCATATGGCCTATTTTGCCAGATACTATGCCCAGTACTGTAGGAGAGACTGGGATTGACTCCACGCTGGCTGTATAATTGATCTGGCCCAGTTTGTTATGGAGTTAGTCTTTAACAGACTAAGAGGTTAATCTTGCACATTGTGTAAAAAGGCTGTTTTGATGCTGTCTTCTCCGATCCTCCCATTTTTCTACAGTCCTCAATCCATCTGCTGATAGTACAGCGCCTTGGGGGAACTCTGCACTTGCTCAGTTTGGTGTGTATTGCTAAAGAGTGTTTGTGTTTTTTTTTTCTTTGGGTGGATGCATGTATTTCGGCACAGGGCCAATCAATACTGTCCAGACAGAGGGTCGGGGGTCATACATGTATCTGTATCTTGTGAGCAGCTATGTTTTTTTTTTTTGCTTTCGTAAACAGCCTTACAGCAACTGAACACACTCCCATTCTTATGTTTACCAATACCAATCACTATAATGTTGCAGCGCTATTCCTCCATAGGGTCTTGAAAACAATTGTGAACACTCTAAAATAACACTCCAAAGAAGCAATATTCAAAAAAAAAAAATACTCAAAGAATTAGATAAATGCCCAATAATACACAAATAGTAATAGTGGATCACCAAATAGAATGGACATCACAATATATTAGCATGGGAACAGCGTCCTCAATTCAAATACCCTGATGAAGTCCTGTAATGTGTGGCGAAATGTGTAGGGATGGCGCTGGGAAGTACGGTCTGAGGTGAGTAGCTTGTTTGCGGCAACACACAAAGCCGGTTTTAAAGTACACCACAGCGCTTTGTGTAAGTGGTAAAAGCATTTATATTCTGTAGCTGATGTGAGTGTTTTATTGGCGTGTGATATGATAAAGGTTTTTAAGGATTAAGGACAATTGCACTTTCTAATTTTTGCATGTGACTGAGTAAGAGAGAGGCTTGATATCGCAGGCTGAATACTAGCACAAACAGTGGTTCATGTGTAAAAGGGAAAGTTTTATTTGGATGAAGGAATAATCAATCAGAGGAGTGTATTTAAGCTGAAAATACTATGGTAACCAGGTGAGGGCACATCTGGTGAAGGTGGCACAATTATCTAAGATATATTTGAGCACGGTGGTATTTGTTTTATTTTTTAGAAGGTTATTTAGCAAATAAAGATAAGGCACTATATAGATTATTATTTATTTATTTTTTTCAAATGACACATTGGGGAGATGATGAATGTGAAGGACTGAAGTGCATATATATAAAGCGTTATTTGATCTATATTGAGAAGTAGGGTCATATTTATCAGGTTGGAACACAACCTTCTAGAATGTAGCACGGCAATTTAGTAAAATAAGGCCTCATGCACACAGGGTGTTTTTTTACTGCTGCTTTTAGGCGTGTCAGGCTTTTTATTTTTTTTTTTGCAGCTTAACCACTTGACCACCGGAGGATTTTGCTGTCTTCCGTCCAGGCCACTTTTTGCGATTCGGCGATGTGCGACTTTAACTGACAACTGCGCGGTCATGCGACGCCGTACCCAAACGAAATTTACGTCCTTTTTTTTTTCCCACAAACAGAGCTTTCTTTTGGTGCTATTTGATCACCTGTGCGATTTTTTTACTTTTTGCGCTATAAACAAAAAAAGAGCGTTTATTTTGAAAAAATAACAATATTTTTAACATTTTTTTTATATGAAATTCCCCCCCAAAAAAATGTAAAAATCAATTTTTTTTTTTTTAATTTTTGGCCAATTTGTTTTCTGCTACCTATGTTTGGAAAAAAAAATCGCAATAAGCGTATTTTGATTGGTTTGCGCAAAAGTTATTGCGTTTACTAACTAAGGGAAAGATTTCTGTCATTTTTGGTGGTTTTTTTTTTTAACGCGTAATGGCGGCGATCTGCGATTTTTTTTTTTTTTTTTTTTTTTTTTAAATTTTTTTTTTTTTGCGGGACTGCGACATTGCGGCGGACAGATCGGACCCTTGACTGACATTTTTGACACTTTTGGGGGTACCAGTGACATTACTGCAGTAATCAGTGCTATATATATGCACTGTTACTGTAAAAATGACACTGGCAGTGAAGGGGTTAATTTTATTGGAGAGAGAGGGGTTAATGTATGCCTGGTGCTTACTGACGTGTGGGGGGGGAGGTGACTTTGTGAGACAGGGACAGATCGGATGTCCAGCTATGCTGAACCCTCCGATCTGTCAGTCCCTGTCACTATGGAGATCCGCCCGCTCTGTTTACACAGGCGGGCGGATCTCCTCACTAGATTCCCCCGACGATCGGGGCAGAGCAGCGGCGATCGCCGCTGCTCCTCCCCTGGCCCGACTCCCGCTGTGAATGAAAACAGCGGGAGCGCGCCTCTGGCGGCGCGCGAGCGCCGCCTACAGGGGGAGGAGTCCAGCGACATAGGTCTACGTCGCTGGACGGGAACGAGCCACTTTGCCGCAGTACGCTCCATGTGAGCGGTCGGCAAGTGGTTAAAAACACCCTATCCATGATATTTTATGTTCTCATGCACACACAGGCTTTTAGGAGCTGTAAGTGGCATAGGCATTTTTAAGCTTTAAAAAAACCCAGGGCCAGTGCGCTCTGGAGCAGCAACGTTAAGCTGTAAAAACGCCTGACGCTGCTAAAGGCTGCTTAACGCCGCATACAGCATTAGGCCATGTCAGACGTTTTTAAGCTGTAGTAGTTGGATTTAAAGCAGTAGTATCCCACTTTTTTCACTTTTAACTACAGGTAAGCCTATAATAAGGCTTACCTGTAGGTACGATTAATATCTCCTAAACCGGCACGGTTTAGGAGATATTTGCAGTGCATGCAGCCGCTCACGCGAGCGGCGCATGCGCTCTGAAGGTCCGGCGGACTTTCAGCTTCCCTTGCCGGGAGTTTGCCGGAAAATCACTCCCACGCTCATCGCAGCTCTGGCCAATCACAGCGCCGGAGCCACTGAACCCGAAAGAGACGCCGTGGGATCATGTCAGCGCCCGCAGCGGTGTCCGGGGGTCCGTGTCGGGGCTTCGTTCTAAGGTAAGTAATTCATAATGAGCTAGTATGCGATGCATACTAGCTCATTATGCCTTTGTCTTGCAGGGTTTGTTTTTTTTTTTTTTCTGGGTTTATTACCTCTTTAAGGTTGGAAAATAGAAGGGGGCAGGGGAAGGCTGCTAAACGTGGCTAAAACGTGCATTAATGCCAATACTAAACGCTTCTAAAAGCACGTTTTTTCGGCTACTTTTTCCTGACGTCAGAACTGGCTTTGCAACTTTGTTTTTTCAAACGCCCTGTGTGCATGAGGCCTAAGGAAGTGCACAGATGGACTATTATATAAAGGACTTAGGCGTGATCCACTGTTACTGTTGGTCAGGGGTCATACGGCCGTTATAGGCCAATCAAAAGAGAATGAAAACGCCTCCTACAAGTTTTAACCAGTGCTTGACCGGACACTGATAGAAGTCACAAGACTGCTAATGAGAAAAGGTATTTAGCAGTTTATATTTAAAGCGGTAGTATCCCGCTTTTTGACACTTTTACCTACAGGTAAGCCTATAATAAGGCTTACCTGTAGGTACAATTAATATCTCCTAAACCGGCATGGTTTAGGAGATATTTGCAGTGCATGCAGCCGCTCACGTGAGCGGTGCATGCGCTCTGAAGGTCCGGGGGGACCTTCGGCTTTCCTTGCCGGGAGCTTGCCGGAAAATCGCTCCCGCGCGCATGCGCGGGAGTGACGTCATCGCAGCTCCGGCCAATCAAAGCGCCGGAGCCGCCGAACCCTGAAGAGACGCCGAGGGATCATGGCAGCGCCCGCAGCAATGTCCGGGGGTCCGTGTCGGGGCTTCGTTCTAAGGTAAGTAATACATAATGAGCTAGTATGCGATACATACTAGCTCATTATGCCTTTTGTCTTGCAGGTTTTTTTTTTTTTTTTCGGGTTTACAACCGCTTTAATAAAATAATTCCATGTTCTGTGTACTGTGGGAGACCAGAAATAGTGAAAGCAGGGTCCTAGGTTTAGTAACACTTACTCTTGCAAAGCATTTTATTTTAGCATCCAAAACATGATGTGTGATTACTCAAATGATAGCAGTTCAACTTTTACCAGTTTAGAAGAATCAGGCCAAAAACAAAAAGAAGAATCGGGCCAATGAGAATGAATTACTGTTTGGTTAAGAAGATTTCCTGTAAGCTGCACATCTCTATATTTGCCTTAATAAAAAGAGAATTGGTTTGTTTCTTGCTAATAGCATCATTCTATTATAGATCAAATAAAATTGATAAACGACTACCTACAGCCAGCTTCTTGGATTACAAAATGAGATGCTGTCTTTGTATATATTTTTGCCAAAGCAATAATTCACAAAATTTATAAATCTGACCATATAATTTACAATTTGTACAATTTCCTTTTAATCTGGCTGTATGCATTACAATCGGATTGTACAATATCTGTGCAATCAGACAACAGAACTATATAAGCGCCTAACTTTACAGTCTTATGATCTTTGTATCCAATCAGGCAGGCCCTTGTACTGAGATTGTACAAGCAAATTGTAAAATGTATGGTCAGTTTTGGACTTATTTTTAATGTAAGGGCCTGCCTGTCTGGATCCATATGGAAAGAGGTATACTGTGTGTGTGTGTGTGGTGTGCAATCTAGTAGTTTTATTATATTATATAGCCGGTCCCCTAATTCCTCTTGTACCAAATTGTATTATAACTGTACTGCCTGCCTTCATTTTGTAAAGCGCTAAGCAAACTGTTGGTGCTTTATAATTCTTGTATAATAATATACTTTTGTGCTTGAAATGTGATGTTTGTTTTGGTGTAGGGTGCATGCTTCAGAATGCATTGTTGGCCAGAGTGTTATGTAGGTGGAAACCAGGAAGGGGATTTCCATCATACTAATGAATCATGAATGTATGAGAGTTGCTATGAGACCTTTTTTATAGAAATTCCTCAGGTTTATTACAGTGCCTTAAAAAAAAAAAAAAAATATTCATTCCCCTTGACATTTTCCATTTAATTGTCAAGTGGAAGTAAAATGATAAATGGGTTTGCAAAGGTTTTTACAAATAAATATCTGAAAAGTGTGGCGTGCATTTGTATTCACCCCCCTTTACTCTGCTACACCTAACTAGTGGAACCAATTGCCTTCAGAAGTCACCTAATTAGTAAATACTCTACCTGTGTGTAATTCATTCTCAGTAAAAATACAGCTGTTCTGTGAAGCCCTCAGAGATTTTTTAGTGAACAATCAGCATCATGAAGGCCAAGTAACACACCAGACAGGTCAGGGATAAAGTTGTGGAGAAGTTTAATGCTGGGTTAGGTTATAAAAAAAATAACCAACATTTTGAACATCTCAGGTAGCACTGTTTAATCAATCTCCTGAAAATGGAAAGAGTATGGCATAACTGCGAACCTATCAAGACATGGGCGTACCCCTAAACTAACAGGCCCGGCAAGTATTAATCAGGGAAGCAGCCAAGAAGCCTATGGTAACTCTGGAGGAGCTGCAGAAATCCACAGCTAAGGTGGAAAGATCTGTCCATAGGACAACTATTAGTCGTGCGTTCTACAATTCTGGCCTTTATGGAAGAGTGGCAAGAAGAAAGCCATTGTTAAAAGAAAGCCATAAGACGTTCCATTTGAAGTTTGCAAGAAGCCATGTGGGGGACACCTCAAACCTGTGAAGGAAGGTGCTCTGGTAAGATGAGACCAAAATTTTAAATTTTTGGCCTAAATAGTGGTGGCAGTATCATGTTATGGGGATGCTTTTCTTCAGCAGGGACAGGTAAGCTGGTAAGCGTTGATGAGAAGATGGATGTAGCCAAATTTCAAGGAAATCTTCAAAGAAAACCTGTTAGTCTGCAAAAGACTTGAGACTGGGGGAGAGGTTCACATTCCAGCAGAACAACGCCCCTAAACCTAAAGCCAGGGCTACAATGGAATGGTAGATCAAAGCATATTCATGTGTTAGAATGGCCCAGTCAAAGTCCAGACCTAAATCCAATTGAGAATCTGTGGCAAGACTTGAAAATTGCTGTTCACAAAAGCTCTCCATCCAATCTGACAGAGCTTAAGCTATTTTGCAAAGGAGAATGGGCAAAAATTTCACTCTCTCTAAATGTGCAGAGGTGGTAGAGACAAGCCCAAAAAGACTTACAGCTGTAATTCCAGTGAAAGGTGGTTCTACAAAGCATTGACTCAGGGGGGTTGAATACAAATGCACACCACACTTTTTATATTTTTTTTTTTTTTTGTAAAAAATATTTTTAAAAAACATTTTATCATTTTCCTTGTACTTCACAATTGTGCCACTTTATGTTGGTCTATCACATAAAATCCCAATAAAATACATTTACATTTTTGGTTGTAACATGCCAAAATGTGGAAAATTTTCAAGGGGTATAAATACTTTTTCAAGGCACTGTAAATTAAACTGTCATTAAGAACATTGTATTTACTACAGATTTATGTGTGACATTTAATTAGCCCTCCTATTTGTCTCTAATCCAAACGTATTTTAGTTTTGGATGTAATGGAGAATGTTTAGAGCCTCTGTCAGGTGTCCTTTTTTATTTTTTTCTGTGTACTTTGGACAATACCATTCACCAGGACAAATGCATCAAATTTCTCCAGTTTTAGCTGTTCCCTATGCAGATCTTTTCAGGACAAGTGGCAGAATTAGTGCTTCAGGGAACCACGATTAGGAATGGAGAAATGTAATCCCTGCTTTGGGATCCTGGTATGCGTCAGCCGCTCTCCACCATCTACAGGGCTTTGTTACCCTCTGTCCATGCTGGGTTGACGGGACTGCGGGCGGCATGGAGCGCGGGGGAGGAAGGTTTGGACGATGAGGACTGGGAGGACATTTGGGATAGTTCGTTCCGACCGCTTATCGTGACCAGGGATGTACTGATCCAATTTAAAATCTTACATAGGATATATTACACTCCTCACAGGCTACATCGTATTTATCCTGGTGTCTCGGCTTCCTGCTGGAGATGCTCGTGCGCTTCTGCGGACTTCTCTCATGTTTTCTGGGATTGTCCGCAGATCGCTCCCTATTGGTTGGAGGTGACTCAATTTGTATCCGGCTTGGCCTCTGTCCCGGTCCCGCTGAAGGTGGGGGTCTGTCTCCTTGGCCTGGTAGACCAGTTGGCGACGGCCAGGGCGACAAGGACCCTTCTTGGAATCCTGCTGTTCTATGCTAGGAAGGCCATAGTCCTTAAATGGAAATCTCCTCACCCTCCGACTTTGGGCTTCTGGAAGGGGTTGGTTAATGCAGTAATTCCACTTTACAAGGCGACTTATATTTCTAGGAATTGCCCTAAGAAATATGAAAAGGTCTGGCGGGTCTGGGTGGATTCCAGATCCACAGTTGACGAGCGGGCCTCTGAGCCTGACACAGCCTGAACTCTGGCGGGGCCGTGGGGAGAGAGAACGGAGACTAATGTTCCTGACAAGGACTTTTTTGCTTTTTTAATGCTAATTCTTGATGGAAGGTACTGAGCAGTATGGTTGAGGGAAGTTTAGGATGGGTGTTTTCTGTGTTTGTGTTGTTTGTCTGTTGGTGGGCCGGGGTATGCCCCTTATGGCTTTGTCTTTCTTTGTGCTAAACTTAATAAACAGAAATTAAAAAAAAAAGGAATGGAGAAATTTCCAGGCATTTACCACAGATGGAGTAGCTCCAAGTGGCAGATGTCTTCTGATTGTACGTCTTGTGGCATTTCTATAACAGTGAATGGAAAACATCCTGCAAATGGTGTATCTCTGTAAAGGTGTGTGCAGAGTAAACCGCAAACTTCAATAGCATTTTTGTTAACACAATAGTTGGCAAGAACCTGTACTTTCACAAGGCAGGTCCTGAAAAAGTTGCTGCCTAGTATAACACGTACACCGTGATTATAATAATCATGCCTTTACTGTTTCTTCCAAAGTTCCACGGAATTCATAATTCTGGCAAAGAAAAGCATATGCTGGGTGAGAGTTTCAGGAATGCAAACATCCCGTCCTATCACTATGCAAGTAAACTGCTGGTCTGGACAGGCCCATCAATGGGAATGTGGATGTTTACATTTTCCATTTATTTACCCTTGCAGATGTGAAGTCTCACAGTGTTCCTGTCCCGGCTCCCATGGAGATTCCCATTGCTGCAGGTTCAGAATTCTCAACTTCAGCAGGTTCACACCCTGGTCAGCTCCCTCCACCATACCAGCTGCTCAACGTCCCACCTTTAGAACCTGCCAACAGCCAAGAAGATCCCCAGGACTATCTGCTATTAATTAACTGTCGAAGCAAGAAGCCAGAGCCAACAAGGTAAACAGATCAATTTTATAATCCCGACAAAGGCATTCAGACATGTTTTCTTAGTTGTATTTATGGTACTATGGTGCAATCACTGAAACTACTATGTGCAAGTAAAAAGCATTATGCTGGCACTCCTATATATTTTTTTTCTGATATGCCATTACTCCCCAATAAAGGCCTACACAACTCCTATTGCTGCAGGCTGTTATAGTGGTTCTTGCAACAACTAAGGTTTGTCTTTACTGGAAATTTAATTGTTTAAAATCACTGAAATAAAACTGATTCCTGACACCATGCAGAATATAGAAGCAGTAATTTACATTAATTCAGTATTATAAAAGAAAAAAATTCTTCCTAGCATTGATATTGTGCATGTAAAATTGTATAAATAAACTCAATTGCTGTTGTTTTCTTTTTTTTTTTTTTTTTTGGGGGGGGGGGGGGGTTTAGTTCTGGATAGAGGGATAGTTTCGGATAGTGGGTAGAGGGATAAGAACACCTGTCAGTTGTTATTGCTGTTAGTGCCCCTGTTAGGCAGATTCACCCTCTCTATTTGTCCTGTTTACTGTTCAAGTAATAGGAAATGCCTATTTCTCTTTCATTCATTGATGGACACTGGTATTCTTAACCATTGGGTTATACTGTCCCCTACAGGAGTAGGACACTAAAAAATTCTGGCTACACCCATGGGCAGTCCCAGGGGGTATACTCCCTCTCTGTGCTATAGCCACTCAGTTTTTTTTTCTGCCTAGTCAGAAGTAAGGACCTAGTTCCTTGCTGGGATTTTTGGTCCTGGCAAAATTTTTTTTTTTTTAGATGGAAAATTTTTTCCTCCCTGTATTTTTCCTGGGAGATCTACAATCAACAAACTGGGTGACTGGTTGGATAATCTAGATCCAGTGGTCACCCCTGTCTGGCCAGCGAGCACACGTAGGCCTCCGCTTTGTGCTAAGTCGGTCGCGACATAGCCCCATTGAACGGGGGTTGGCCCTGGGAGTTAAACCTCTCGCGAGGTCGCATACGACCTGGCCTCAGCCTGAGTTGCAGCATTCCTCCTGGCCAACAGCCCTCCATTTCGATGGAGAGGAGCATCTGTCTGGATCGGTGCCTGCCAGGTTCCTGGTATGGTGAGTAGCTGCCCCCCTCTTCTTCCCCTGGAGGGTTTTGGGTTGGATGCGGTCCCCTCCATGGGCAGGTCGGGGCCCCTGGGTTCGCCTCCTTCCTGGCACCCCCCTCACCTGCGCCGCCAGCGACCGGATGATCGGCCGTGCAAGGAGAGGTTGTACCTGGTAGGAGCTCCTGCCAGCAGGGCCTGCCTTAGGTGTTCAGGTGCCTTGTGCAAGCTAATCCTGTGGCACCCCCCCCCCCCCCACCGCGCAGCGTGACCCCCCGCACATTCACATTTTCTTGCACTTTTTCTTTTTTATGATCACTAATAACTTAGCCTCCCTTGCATCAGAGGCCCCCCTTGCATTTATTGTTGGAGAGAGACCTTACTTGCCTCAGTATTGAGGCTCACGCTGTCTGCAGCTTTTCTTTTTTTCTTTAAAGTTCCCGCCCACACAACCCCGGGGGAGAAGGGGAGGGATCTGTCAGCGGCGGCAGATCGGAGACTGAGCTGTGTGAGATACACAGCTCAGCCCTGCAGCTAGGAGACCGAGGCACAGTGGGAAGTAAGCGGCGGCCGCGGCCTGTGTTAACCCTCTCCAGGCCGCGGTCGCCGCTTGCCTCCCACTGTGCGGCCTGATCGTCTGCGAGCTGTGATGGCTGCACGGCGCCCCTGTTGCCCATGGCGCCCTGTGCGGCCGCACAGCTCGCACACCCCAAAAGGCTGGCCCTGCCTGCCAGAGCCCCCTATTCTGGGCCCTGGAAGAATCCAGACTACCTCACAATGTCCTGAGTTATGTTTGATCAGGCTGTGCCTGGAACATTGGATGGATCATCTACAAGGCTGTCCAGTGCGCATTCAATCAGACAATGCCACAGCCATGGCTTATGTCAATCTCCAAGGGGGCACAAGAACTGCCCTGGCAGCTCTAGAGGTAGCCAGAATTCTCAGGTGGGCAGAACATTTCTTTCCAGTCCTCCCTGTTATTCACTTTCCTGGAGTGGAACATTGGCAGCAGGGTTACCTCATTTGGCAGGCATTAGACCAGGGGAAATAGTCTCTTCATCCGGAAGTGTTTCCTCAGTTGTGTCTCCAGTGGGGCATACCCGAGGTGGATCTGTTGGCATCTCAGCTCAGCAGTAAGGTACATATTTTCATAGCTCGGTCACGGGACACTCTGGCGGGTGCCACAGATGCGCTGGTGCCCCCGTGGGGTCAGTATCGTCTGATTTACGCCTTTCCTCCTCTCAAGCTTCCGCAGGCTCAAGGCAGAAGGAATTCCAGTCATTTAAGTGGCCCTGGACTGGCCCCACAGGGCCTGGTGCGGCTGGTTGCTGACGTAATTTCCAAAACAAATGAATCACCAGATAGCATCAATCTGGGTCATTACATAGAACACCTAAAAGGTGCCCCTATCCTACATTAGATCATTAGATATGGAAGGGTTATGAAAATCTAGTGCCCGAAATCCTTGTCTCCCAACCCTTCCATATCTAATGGTTGCTGACGTATTTGGAGGCCTCCTCTCAGGGAGGATCTGCCGTCCCAAGGGCCAATCTTCCAGCCTGCTTTACAGTAGCTGGCTTTGACAGCTTGGCTGTTGAAAGCCAGGTGCTGAAGGATAGGGGATTGCCTGATTCAGTGATTCCTATTCTGTTAAAAGCCAGGAAATCTACTTCTTGGAAGATCTACCATCGTACGTGGAAGACGTACATTGCATGGTGTGAGTCTCTTGGGGTTCCTCCTCGCTCTTTTTTGATGGCTCGGATCTTGACCTTCCTTCCTTCCTTTCCTCAGGTTGAACAGAAGTTGGCCTTGAGTACTATCCAGGGCCAGGTGTTGGCCTAGGCGTTTTTTTCTTCCAACAACGGCTACATCTCTGGTGCGTACCTCTCTTCAGGGTGTTCGGCATTTGGTCCCTCCGGTGTGGTCTCCTTTGCCCCCTTGGGACCTTATTTGGTACTTTTGGTTCTCCAGAAGTCTCCTTTTGAGAATCCTCGGGAGTTTCCCCTGCTTATGCTGTCCCAGACGGTGGCCTTTTTGGTGGCTATCACCTCTGCGTGCAGGGTGTCGGACCTGGTGGCGTTATCCTGTCATTCACCTTACCTGGTGATTCACAGGGATAGGGCTGGACTTTGCGCCTGTCCATAATTCCTTCCTAAGGTGGTCTCTGATTTTCATTTGAATATAGACATTGTGTTGCCTTCCCTGTGTCACAAGCTTAAACATCCAAAAGCAATCGCCTTGAATGCCTTTGATGTGGTCTGGACAATTAGGGTGTACCTGGCAGCTACAGAGTCTTTCAGGAAGTCAGACTTTCTTTGTGTTTACAGATGGCCTCCTTAAGGATTATCTGCTTCCTCTGCGACCATTTTTAGATGACTCCGAGAGACGGTGGTTCAGGCCTATTCCATCAGGGGTCAGATTTCTCCTTTCCCTGTCCAGGCGCACTCTACTAGGGCGCCTAGTGTCTCCTGGGCCTTCCGTCATCAGGCGTCAGTGACGCAGGTTTGCAAGGCAGCCACCTGGTTGTCGGTGCACATTTTTACAAAGTTTTATAAAGTGGATGTGTTAGCATCTGCAGATGCTTTCCTTGGCTGCAGGTTTTTGCAGGCTGCTGTTTAAGGGGACCTAATCCTCTTTGAGGGTGTATTGTTTGTTTTTTCAGGTGGGCTCCAGTTGTTTGGTTGGCTAAGGTTTTGCCTTGGCAATTTTTTGCTGTTTTTTCCACCCCTCCTGTTTAACACTGCTTTGGGATGTCCCAATGGTTAAGAATAATCAGAAGCTTTGTCCATCAATGAACGAAAGAGAAATTGGGATTTTTGACTGGCAGTAAAATCCATTTCTCTGATGTTCATTGACGGACACAGCACCCGCCCCTCTGTGGAGTTATAATTCTCCTGACACTGCTTGTAACAAAACTGAGTGGCTATAGCAGAGAGAGGGAGTACACCCCCTGAGACTGCCCATAGGTGTAGCCAGAATTTTCTGCCTAGTGTCCTACTCCTGTAGGGGGCAATATAACCGAATGGTTAAGAATACCAGAAGCTGTGTCCATCCAAGAACATCAGAGAAATGGATTTTACGGTAAGTCAAAAATCCCATTTTTGGGTTGTCCCCATTCGATGACCCTAGTTCTGGTGACCTGGGTGTCCCCAAGAAAGATCCCGCATTCTTGCATTAGAAGGGAATTCCTCTCACTTCCTGCTTTGGCTGGACAAGACAAGAAGTGAAGGTAAATTCTCACACACACACACACACACGACAGCGAGGACAAAAATAAAACAAGGGTTATAGCCCTCTTACTTCAAAATGGAAACAAAATGCCTATAGTTCTATTTTAACTTGTAGTGAAGTAGACAATTGTAACTAAGCGGGCATCTGCATATAGCTAGCAGTTGCCAGTCACATTCAACTGGACTTGTTTTGTAATGTAGATGCTTTCGGTTGTAATAAGTGTTCACAACATATACTACTGGGATGAGTGGCCAACAGTCTTTACAGAACAAGCCTATTTGATTGAGCGAACTGTAAATTTGGGAAATGTCTCAAGAGTCTCTATTTATTTTTTTTATTCAGCAGACACCACCGTGCCAGTGTTTTTTCGGAGAAAGGATGGCTATTGTTTAGCAAATTGCAGGCCAGTTGATTTCACCTATCTATCAGCACTTCCTGATAATAATGGGGCTTTTCTGTCTCCTCCCACCACCCAGCCATTCTAGTTATAGTGATGGCCAAAGAAATGTGTAGGGGGCGAGAGAGAGTGGGAAATCTTGATCACTACCTGGAAGTGTCTGTGCTTTGCTCGTTCAGAGGAGCCCACTTTAAGGGCCTGTTCACACTGCTCTTCTGCCCAAACTACCGCACAGTAATTTGGGCTGCAGAGCCATGCAGCACGGGACAGTGTGATGCATGTTTTATTGCATCACACAGCTCTTCCCCCTCCCCCTTCTTTTTTTTTTTTTGAACCAACTTTATTAGAAGTGTACAATGTGATCTTTCATTCACATTACTGTACAGAAGCGCAGTTTACAGCACTTCTCTGCAGTGTCATGGCCGTTACCTGCGTTTTTCCATGCGGGAAATCCTAGTGGGAATGGGGCCCAAAGACACAGGGAGGTTAGTACAAAAAAAATGCTGCTGGTAAGTGCAGTCTTTTTTTTTTTTTTTTTTCTCGCACAGAATGTCTACAGGTATTTTTTTTTCTTTGATCAAATGGTGCCAGAAGCCGTCAGTATTTTAGAATTACTACTTTTCCTGCATAGTTGGGAAAATCTAGAATTTTCAGTACCAAAGGGGCACTTCTAAACAGTTGCTTGCATAGTCAGGGCCAGAACTTGCATATACTATGTATCACACAAGCTATAATGTTACATTATTTCCTTGCGTTATGAGATTCACGTTGGCTTCTTCATTCCTGTGTAAATTTTGTTGATAAATCAGGCAAGGCTCATCTGTCACATCAGAAGAGGATTATCTACTGCTGGAAGATTTTGAAAGCAAAAAGATCTGTTGGCAGTGAGTTTGAGGTTACTGCAGTGGGAATTGCACCTTGCATGTGTGTTTTGTATCTCTCACACACACTATGGTTTGAAAATGGCTTTGTATTAATGAATTTGATATGAATTTCATCAGCCATTATTGTCACCTATTTATCATTTGTAGAACATTTTTTTCTAACCGAGCATGTTTATGCAAAGAATTGTCTTAGTCCATTCACACCTTTTGTGTTTCAGTGTTTTCATTGGAGAGGCGGTAAATCAGTGGCCATTGCAACACATCATTGCACGTTGCAATATACTCTACGTGTGCCAATGTCCAAAGACGTGTGTTTTGATGCATATTCATCGATTTCATTAACTTCACACCATTTCATGCATTTCTATTGATTTCAATAGAAACCATAAAAACCGGTTTGAAGTCAGCCAAAAGAAAAAAAATATAATTTTAATAGCCTATTTTAGAAAAGATAAATAAAACTTATTTAAAGTCTTTAATCTGGTTACATGATGCAGCTTGGTCCTCTTCACCTCCCCAAACTGGCCAGTCTTGAAAGATGCAAAAAGCAGCACTGATGTGGCGGCATCAGCACCATTGCACAGTGATTGCAAGGTGCTCACAGCAAGCACTGCATTCACAATGGGGTTGATTTACTAAAACTGTACAGTGCAAAATCTAGTGCAGCTGTCCATGGTAGCCAATCCGCTTCTAACTTCAGCTTGTTAAGTTCAGAACCACTCGATGGAAACCACACACCGCTCTAGGTGGAAATGCCTTCAAAAATCCTCACAGTAACAGCACAGGTGCAGGGTGCAGGCTCAATGTGCAAGCCAAATAGAACAAAAAGTGTGTCTATAAGCGTTTGGAATAAAACTTGGAAGCGGATTGGTTATTTTGCAAACTTTCAGCCTCAACTTAACCAAAAAAAAGATTCTGCATTCTCCAGTTTTAGTAAATCAACCCCAGTATGTCCTTAGTCCTCTGGGTTGAATGAATTAAATTGAGAACATCTTGCGGTTGAGAAGAGGTAATGCGAGTTACAGAACAATTGATGGTGAATATTGTAGCCAATGTTATTTTGCTTTCTTTTTCTTTTCATTCTTTCTTAAAATTCAAAGCATTAAAGTGATTGTAAAGTCGTTTTTGAAAAAACAAAAACAAACATGTCATACTTACCTGCTCTATGCAGTGGATTTGCACAGAGCAGCCCAGGTCCTCCTATTCTCAGGTTCCTCTTCGCTGCTCTTGGCCCCTCCCTCCTGTCGAGTACCCCCACAGCAAGCAGCTTGCTATGGGGGCACCCGATCCAAGCTGCAGCTCTGTCTGTCCAGTCAGACATGGAGCTGCCGTTTGGTCCCTCCCCCTCTTTCTCCCGATTGGCTGGCTGACTGACTTTGTCCCGGATGGCTGAGGGACTCGTGGACATTGCTGGACAGACATCGGGTTCAGGTAAGTTTTAAGGGGGTGCTGGCAAAGCTGTTACACAGTATGCCTTTTTTTTTTATTTTAATGCATAGAAGGAATTAGGATTATGAACCTTCTGACTCTACAACTCCTTTTTAAACTTTTTCCAAATTGATCACCATTTGTTTTGTTTCCTTTTTGATAGCCTAGTATAACATAGCTTACTTTTTATGACAGACTGTTTGTTTTTTTTTTTTTTTCTTTTTTTTTTTTTAACGGACCATTTTATTCTAACTGACTGTCCGTTGAAGTGGTTTTAAACCACAGACTGCAAAAGTTAGAAGCAAACGTTTTCAAATAATTGCTCTTATTCTGTGCTGCAAGTCCACAATTTCTTTTAATATTTTATTTTTAGTTTTTTTACTAATGTGTGGTTCATTATCTAATTGACATTGAATTTCTAACACACCACTCTCAAAGCATTTTTCTCTTGTGCTATGCTCCTACAACTGAGAAGAGGGGATTACTGTACGTTTCCCCTCTGTTTTGTTAAATACCTAGTTTTTAAAGGAGATAGTCGGTGACATTGAAGAAGGAAGGACAGGGATGGGACAGGACTTCATTCTTAAGTAGCGCATTAGAAAAATGTTTGTTACTAATCATTTTGCTTGTCATTTGCAGCTTTTTAATAACATATGTTGCTTTGTTTTCGTTAATCAGGTATTTCTAATAATGGTTTTGTCTTTATATTTCCTTAGTATAAAATATCGGGTTCCTTATCCTCTAAGTATGTAATGTTTTCATGATTGCAGGTCTCACGCAGATTCGGCAAAGTCTTTACCATCTGAAACGGACTGTAATGACAACGTTGCCACTCACAAGAGTTCCTCCTCCCACAAGCATGCCTTAAATGGATATTACCAACAATCAAGTGTTTATGACTCTCCATCCCGTGCTGGCTCTTCTTCAGAGTCTAGTTTTTACAACCTCCCCAGAAGCTATTCACAAGATATTTTGCCAAAAGCTGTGTCTCCGTCTGCTTCGGACATGGATGCAGATCAGAGTGTTTTCAATATGTCTGGAGCCTCCTTATTAGAATCACAACTGAGGCATATTACTGTAAGCTATGACATTCCTCCTAGTTCGGGAAGCACTTATCAAATACCTAGGACTGTGCATGAAAATTCCTTAGCGCAATCTACTTCAAAATTAGAGACACTTACAGATGTTCCTCCACCTAGACCACCAAAGCCCCATTACTCCTCAGAACGTTCCCCTGCAGAACACAGCCGCACTGCCTCAGAGACTGACAGCAACTACAGTGTTCCCACAGGTGGAATTGCATCATCGCGTAGTAATACAGTTTCTAGCTTAGAGCTGAACAAATACAGGAAAGGTAAAGATAACTTTTGGTTTTATCTGAGTTTTGTTTTCAGTTAGGGGAATCACTGTTGAGTTTTGTTTTCAGTTAGGGGAATCACTGTTGCATATGATCCTTGTGAATACATTTCTATTTTTTGGTTAAGTTGAGGTTGAAAGTTTGCAAATCATAAATGACAATATACCTATTAATAAAAAAAGATAACGCCCAAGAAAGGGTTAGTTTCACACATTTGCAAATATGTGTAAGCCGCAGTACCCACGTCAAGACTCCTCTGTATACTGCAGTCCTAAACTCTACAGTTTTGAGAATCTCCAAAATGGTACACATAGCAATTGATAAAGGACAGGTTTGCCTGGAGGGAGCCCACTCCTCCTTAAAAGTACAGCAACATGCTGGATGCCCAGCATGAGCACAACGGCAGCTGAAGGCACATGTCCCCATGCCAAATCCAGCCAACAAGATGTGCAAACAAGTGGCAGCTGGCCCAATCCATAACTAGCCTTTGCAGTAAGGTGCGCATGTAAGGGCAACGCACATCACAAAAAATCAAAAATGTGCCAGTCTGCAAAAAAACCTAATTGACCCTGTCTAAAATTCACTATAAAGAAAGAGGGTTCGTTGCACACATTTGAGTCCTCCCCACTCTATCTGAAGCAAAACAAATCAAATGCTGCTTTGGTCACAGCTAATGGGATGTTTTGGGAACTCATCTAATGTTTGTAGTCTCCAAGATATAAGCCAGCCATTCCACCTGTCAGCATCTACCAAGAATATAAATATCCCTGGATACACAGACCCTTTTTTGTGCAATCAACTACTATAAGAACGGTTATGTGGATGTGAATTCTTATGTACGTACATAAAACGTCTAAAGTACATGTCTGGGCTTAAACCAGAACTTGCTCGTAAAGTTTTGCTTAGCATGTAGAAATAGATGTTTGAAATATTGAATGCTGTCCTGATTTTGTGTTGCATCCTGAATCATACTGAAGATTTTGTGCTGTACACTTGTATGAGGAGGTTTTAATAATTAGACTTATGGGTGAAATAGCGACTTGTGTGACTGTCCAGGGATGGGGTCTAGTTGGGGTCCATCAGCAAAAGGAGAATATTGGGGCCTGGGCATCACATGGGATTTACCTACATCGCTGTCACTTCAGAGTCCTTAAGAGATGAAGGGGAACTCATTGTATGCTTGCCATAGACCTAGACTCTCTAAATGAAAACCGATTCCGATATAGGGCAATGGGGTTCATTAAAGCCCCAGTTGCTATGTTTGTAGCTCTGTCTGGTTGAAGCTTACCCATAATGTTAGTTTATACATTTTGTTACAGACTAATTCAGTTCTTATTCTGTCCTGTGCTCAGAGCTGCTGAATGGTGGGGGCAGACTTAGTTTGGTGGCATGTAAGGCTTCACTCTAAGCCAGCCAGAAATTGGGTCACTCTTTATGCTGTTGGTTTGTATACAGACACACAGACCAATTGAGGTTTAATCAGTTAGCTTGCTAACCTCTTTATATAGGTTCCTTTCAAAATGAAACGGTCTGGTGATTAGACCTAGAAGTTGCCATTTCTTTTTTTTTTTTTTAATTTTTCAAGCTGCTGCCTTTTAGGCTGTTCTGATCTTGGTGCCACCAAGAAGCCGGTAACATGCCTATAAAAAAGCACAGAGGAGGGAATCTGATCATTTTCAGACTTGAGAACTGGTTGCATGCTTAGTCCAGTGTCAATAGGCACTGAATAGGGCAATGATGGTCCCAAAACCTGCGCTTGTTTTAAAAATATTATCACCCAAAGGTGATATTTCTCTTTCGTTCATTGACGGACACAGTTCCTGATCATCTTAACCATTGGGTTATACTGCACCCTACAGGAGTAGGACACTAGGCAGAAAAAAAGTCTGGCTATGCCTATGGGCAGTCCCAGGAGTTATACTCCCTCTCTCCGCTATAGGTACTCAGTTTTTTTTCTGCCTAGTCAGGACCTAGTTGAGATCTGGCAATTTTTGTTTCTTTTTAGATTAGAAATTTTTCTCCTGGGTTTTTTTTCTGTTTGATCTACAATCAACTGCTGGACTGGGCGACGGGCTGAAAAAGCTAGATCCAGTTGTAACCCCCATCTGCCCAGCGATCGCGCGCAGACCTCAGCTCTGCGCTAGGTTGGCCACGACATAGCCCCACCGGACGGGGGCAGTCCTGCGAGTTAAAAACCTGGTGCAGCACGGGGCTGCCATTTTGCTGTAGCCTGTGTGCTCAATGCATGGCGGCTATGTTTATGTAGTCCGGCGGCCATTTTGCGGTGGTTTCCCATTGAAAATTGCGGCAGTCCTGACAGTGGAGCTCTGTGGGTGGCGATTTCGGTGATGGGAGCCCCTCCTCATCCCCTGGTGCTGACTCCTGTATCTTCTTGCTTGGTGGTGAGTCTGGTAGGGTTTTCTCCCTCTCTGCTGAGAGTCACTTAGTGCTTTGTGCCTGGCGATTGGGTGGTGCTACCAGCGCGGTGGGGGTTGTCCTTTTGCAGTGTTTTACACTTTGTGGGGTCCCCCTGGTCACTCATGGAGTCTTTGGAGCACATCTCCCCACCTGATCCCTTTTCTAAAGGCTGCGGGGCCCTCCAGGGCCCAACCATCAATTGATGCACTGACGGCGGTCCTGGAGTTCGTGTCCCAGGTGGAGATGGCTTTCGGGTGACGTGCTAGCAACAAGTGCCCCCCGCCTTCCCTTGCCTCATCAGATCCTGAATCTGATTTGGCCGCCGTGGACGTGGATCTGTGACCATGCGCCTGGAATCCTCCAGCTAGTGAGGATAATTCCTCCACATCCTGCAACCATGCACGAAAAGGTGCTGGTAGAGACACTGATTGTATCTGTGCGTGAGACCTTAAAGATGGAGACCGCAGCTGCGACAGAGGCGTAGATTCTCTTTGGCACTCACAAGCCATCCAGAGTGGCAAAGGTGTTTCCTTTCCACGTCTATTTTGACAGAATTGTCGCCAAAGAGTGGGGACAACCAAAGCATCCCCTTGTGGTCCTTAAACGATTTGCTAGGCGATACCCCTATGAGTCCCCACTTCTTAAGAAGTGGACTGTTCCACCGGTGGTGGACCCCCCGGTTTCCAGATTGAGCAAGCCAATCATGATTCCGGTCTTTAAGGATCCAGCCGACAGAAAGGCAGAGGCTATGGCCCGCAATATGTACATGCTGGCTGGTTCCGAACTGAGGCTTGTATTCACCATAGCCCTGGTGTCGCAAACCCTGACTGACTGGGCTAAGCTTTTACGCTGTGACCTGGAGGGAGAAAAGCTCCCGCCTGCCTTTGCTGAGCTGGTGGACCAGCTGGTCCAGGGACTGCAGTTTTTTTGTGATCCCTCTTTGAATGTGGCTCTCCTAGTGGCTCGGCTCTGTTTCGGCAGTGATCCTTCAGCGTTTCTTTTGGCTCAAATGCTGGTCTGCGGACCTCACTTCTAAAAAGACCTTGACTGATCTCCCCTTTTAAGGAGATCGCCTGTTTGGAGCTACCCTTGATGACATCATTAAAGGTCTCACCGGGGGAAAGAGTACTTTTCTTCCGCAGGCTACTAAAGGCAAGGACCCTCGTCATAGACGTTGACCCTCTTTCTCGGCTCATAAGGAGTTTTTTTGTCCCTCAGGATTGACTGACAAGGGCTTAAAGCCCTTCAGGGCCTCTTCTGGAGGATCCAAACGAACCTGGTCTGGCAAGCCAGGAGCAGACTTCTTCAGATCTGTGGACACGGCTCCTTCAGCATGAAGGTGCGCCCTCACCCATATCGAGGGTGGGGGGATGTCTTCATTGGTTTCCGTACCCATGGACTTCCCTGGTACAAGGCAAGTGGGTCCACAAAGTCATTTCTCTCTCGTCCCCCGGCAAGATTCTTTCCTTCCAACTTGCGCCTGTCCCCGGACCCTGGTTCTGACTTCGGAACGTTTTCAGGGTTTTTACTCAACTGTTCACAGTTCCCAGGAATGAAGGCAAGGTGCATCCTATCCTGGACCTCAAGGCGCTAAACTGCTTTGTGGGGGTGCAGAAGTTCAGAATTGAGTCCATGCGCACGGTGGTGGCATCCCTGCATCAGGGGGATTTTCTTGCCTACATTGAGGATGCTTACCTTCACATTCCAATATGTGCCGGTCACCAGCACTTCCTCCGCTTTGCCATGGGAGAGGTGCATTATCAGTTTGTGGCGTTAACATTTGATCTCGCCTCTGCTCCTCAGGTCATCACAAAAGTGTTTAGCCCCAGTGCTAGCATTATTACGCCAGCGGGGATCGCGGTACTGGGCTACTTTGATGACCTCCTTCTGCGAGTGGAGTCTCCTACTGCTCTGGTGGAAAACCTGGAAATCCCTTAACGAACTCTGAGGGAGTTCGGCTGGATTCAGAATTTTTTAGAAATCTGCTCTGGTTTCCGTCAACAAAGCTTGGCTATCTGGGTCTGACTCTGGACTTGGAGTTGTCCAGAGAGCTCCTTCCTCTGGACAAACTCCAGAAATTGCAGCCTGCAATTAGTCTCCTGCTGTCCAGCAGATGGTAATCCCTCCGGACTTGCATGCGGGTGCTGGGCCTGATGGTGTCTACCTTTTAAAGGTGGTTCCACTTGCGCAGTTCCATGCAAGGTCCCTGCAAAGGGAGATTCTTGCCAAATGGGACAAGACTGTGCAGTCTCTGGACAATCCAATCCGGCTGAGCCGGGGAACGATGGAGTCCCTGATATGGTGGCTTCGCTCTCCGGCGCTTCGGCTGGGCAAATCCTTACTCCCCTTGTATTGGACAGTGGTCACTACGAATGCCAGCCTGTCCGCTGGGGAGGTGCCATTGGCAAAAATTCTGCTCAGGGACTCTGAGGGGACACTGGAAGAGTCCAGACTACCGATGTCTTGGAACCCCGGGCAATCAGACTGTGCCTGGACCATTGGCGGATCGTCTTCAGGGATGTCCAGTGTGCATTATATCAGACATGGCCCTGGCTTATGTCAACCACCATGTGGGCACAAGAAGTGTCCTGGTGGCTCTGGAGGTAGCTAGCATTCTAAGGTGGGCAGAACAGTTCATTCCAGCCCTTTCCACCGTACACCGCCGTACACCTTCCTGGGGTGGAAAACTGGCAGGCGGATTACCTCAGTCGGCAGGTGTTGGACCAAGGGGAATGGTCCCTTCATCTGGAGGTGTTTAATCAGTTGTCTCTGGTGGGGCACCTCCAAGCTGAATCTGTTGGTGTCTCGGCACAACAGAAAGGTGCAGAGGTTTGTGGCTCGGTTACGGGATCCTCTGGCAGATGCCACAGACGTGCTGGTGGTCCCATGGGGTCAGTAGCATTTGATTTCCTGCCTTTTCAAGCTGTTTGCAAGACTTCTACGCAGGATGGAGGCAGAAGGGATTTTGGTCATCTTAGTGGCTCTGGACTGGCCTTGCCAGGCTTGGTAAGCCGATCTGGTGCGGCTGGTCGCTAGCATTCCTTGGAAGCTTCCTCTCAGGGAGGATCTTCTGTCCCAAGGACTAATCTTCCATCCTACTTAATAGTCGCTGGCTTTGACGGCTTGGCTGTTGAACGCCAGGTGCTGATGGCTAGAGGTTTGTCTGAGTCGGTGATTCCAACGCTGTTAAAAGCTAGGAAATCTACTTCTAGGAAGATCTACCATCGTACATAGAAATCGTACATTGTGTGGTGTGAATGTCTTGTGGTTCATCTTCGCTCTTTCTTGGTGGCTCGGATCTTGACCTTCCTTAAACGTGGGGGTTAAGCAGAAACTGGCCTTGATTATTATCAAGGGTCAGGTGTTGGCCTTAGCGGTCTTCTTTCAACGGCCCTTGTCACATACTCCCTGGTGCATACTTTTCTTCCGGGAGTTAGGCACTTGGCCCCTCCAGTACGGTCCCTGTTGCCGCCTGGGGACCTCAATTTGGTGCGCTCAGTCCAACAGAAGCCTCCTTTTTGACAATCTTTGGGAGATTCATCTGCTTACACTGTCTCAGAAGGTGGCTATCACCTCTGCGTGCAGGGTGTCTGAATTGGGGGCGTTCTCCTGTCGTTCAACTTACTTTGTGGCTCACCGAGATAAGGTGGTTTTTCGTCCCTGTCCATCATCCCTTCCAAAGGTTGTCTCTGATTTGTATTTAAATGAAGACATTGTGTTGTCTTCCCTGTGTCCCAGGCCAACACATTAAAAAAAATTGCCTTGCATGCCTTGGATATGGTCCGGCAATTAGGGTGTACCTGGCAGCTATGGAGTCTTTTTGGAATTCAGACTCACTATTTGTGCTTACGGATAAGCCTCGGAAAGGGTTGTCTGCTTCCTCTGCGACCATTTCCAGATGGATTAGACAGACGGTGATTCAGGCCTATCCCATCAAGGGTCAGGTTCCTCCTTTCATTGTCAAGGCGCACTCTACTAGGGCGCTCAGTGCCTCCTGGGCCTTCCGTCATCGGGCGTCAGTGATGCAGGTTTGCAAGGCAGTTACCTGGTCGTCGATGCACACTTTCACAAAGTTCTATAAAGTGGATGTATTGGCATCTACGGATGCTTCCTTTTGGCTGCAAGTTTTTTCAGGCTGCTGTTTAGAGGACCTGGTCCTCTTTGAGGGTGTATTTGTTTTTTTTTGTTTTTTTCATGTGAGCTCCAGTTGTTTTGGTTAAGCTCCTGTTTACCTATAGTTAGCCTTGGGAATTTATTTTTAGCTGTTCCCACCCCTGATGTTTAGCACTGCTTTGGGAGGTCCCAATGGTTAAGAAGAAGCTGTTTTCGTCAATGAATGAAAGAGAAAATGGGAATTTTGACTTGGCGTATAATCCATTTCTCTGATATTCATTGAGGGACACAGCACCCACCCCTCTGTGGAGTTGTAATTCTTCTGGCAGTGCATGTAACAAAACTGTGTACCTTTTAGCAGAGAGCGGGCGTATACCCCCCTGGGACTGCCCATAGGCGAAGTCAGACTTTTTTTTTCTGCCTAGTGTCCAACTCCTGTAGGGGGCCATGGTTAATGGTAACCCAATGGTTAAGAAAATCAGGAGCTGTGTCTGTCAATGAATATCAGAAGTAGATTTTATGTAAAATCAAAAATCCCATCTTTAATTTGTGGTAAAAATGTTAAACCTTATGTTCTCTCTCTCTCTCTCTCTCTCATATCTATATATCTTTCTGGGACCTCTCACTCTGATTTCTAATTTGTTTTCAATTGGGGATATTGCAAAGAGGTGCTGGAAGGTACAAACGTGCGGAGATAACCCGGAACACCCAGGTGGACAAGATCAATTGAACATTTATTGGTGGTGAAGTGTGCCAGACATAAGCCAGGGGCTGCAAATATACTACTACACTATCAATTTGGGGGGGGGGGGGCTGAAAGCTGATTTTGGTCAATAAAACTTTTATGAAGATACAAAAAATAATAATAATAAAACAAAGTAAGATGCTTAATATTTACTTGTGATAGATGCTTTGTTGTGTTAAACCTTAATATAGTAAAAATCTAATGGTACACATGATTACAACACAATTCTGTCATAACCATGTTATCTTATAAAATCTATTCTGTTTCAATTTTCTCAAATGTTTGTAATTATGTCACTAATATTTGTCTTTGTAGAAATGAGTTCTCAAGATTTCTACGATGTCCCTCGTCCCTTTACCAGTGATAGATCTAGTTCTGTTGAGGCCTTTCATAGTCATTTTGTAAGTTTTTAATCTGTTTTATTTGGTAGGCATTTATGTATTTATCCATTTTGCTGTTCCTTGCTTACATTGCAATTGGATGGGTTTTTTTCTTGCAGAAAAACAGAAGCATGTTAACAGTAGGGAGTTTTTCAACTGAGGAATTAGATGAAAACTATGTCCCAATGAACCCAAATTCACCTCCTCGACAGCATTCTAACAGCTGTACGGAACCCATCCAAGAAACAAACTATGTGCCTATGACTCCAGGCACGTTTGACTTTTCTGCATTTGGAATGCAAGTTCCACCTCCAGCACATATGGGCTTCAGATCCAGTCCACAGACTCCGCCAAGAAGGTCCGTTCCCTCTACAGACTGTGAGCCTCCACCTGTTGACCGGAATCTCAAGCCACACAGGAAAGGTAGGCTGAGCTTTCAGAGAACACCTTTGCTTACTCCTGCCTCTACTCGGCAAGGCTACAAACTGCTTCTAAGTCTAACCTGCTTTCTGTAAAGCTTAAAGAGTGTTGGTGATATTTTGGCTTGGGAAGAGGTAATTTATTGAAAACTAACCCAAATAATGGTAAAAGCATTAGAAAACTGTAAACGGATGAGTCAGCAGTTAACTATACCTCACATTTCTATCAAGAAGTTAATATTTTGATAATTTGACATGTCACATATCTTCGAAACGTTTCCAAACATATAGTTTTACCAACAAAAGGCACACTAATATTTAAAATCTTTGCATTTCTGGATGCAAATGGATGCATGAAAAACTGTAGAATTTAAAATTTCAATTTATACTAAAATGTTGCATTTAAACAATACCCAAGCTCAACTGCAAGTTAAGCTTCTGTCTGAAGACCGGTGCTCTGGCTATAGTGCGCCCGCACTCCGACAATTAAATCCATAGTAAATTCAAGCCGGCAACTTTGGTGTAGTCTGTAAAGTCCAAATCTTTATTGGCTATATACTGAAGCACATTGGTAACAAGCTAACACGCTTTGGCTGTAACAGCCTTTCTCATAGCACCATGTTCTGAGGAAGGCTGTTACAGCCGAAACACGTTAGTTTATTATCAGTGTGTTTATAGTATGCAGCCAATAAAGATTTGGATTTTACAGACTACACAGAGGTGCTGGCTTGAATTTACTCCAGATCTATGCTAAAATGTTATTTGCCTCGGTCATTAAATTTTCTTCCATTATGGAAAGGTACATAGCTTGAGGACTGGCAGAAATCAATGATTGTTTGGAGAGCGTTGGCGATGGAAAGGAGAAGGCCTAGAGGGAAATTAATCTTCCATTTACCATGTGCTGTCTGAGCCTTACAAAATGTATCACCCTAAGCTTAGGAAATCATCTTAACTTAAGACTATCAAGCAGGAAAAACAGTAAATCTGTAACTATTTAAAACCCAATCATTGAATGTCATATCTTGTAAGTTGTTATAATTTCAAAAGCCATATTCACATTTTTAAATCTGCAGCTTTCGTTTGAATTATACATACTGATCTTACCCAATTCAGGCACTTCCTTTTATAGGGTGATAATGCTCCATCCCCTGCTTTTGTCACCATCAGGGAACCTCCCCTGAGAAATACTTTTCTGGCTACAGCTGGTGGAGGAATATGTGTCCACCCAAGACTAAAAGATTAGTTATACTGTAAGTAGACTTGGCCTTTATAGGTCTTTACATAGATTTAAAGAGGGTATTCACCTTCCTGGCGATATGATTATTTCAGATTATAGGTGCTGAAAGAGGTACCATTATTTTGCACGGAAATCTGTTCTGTACATTCTAAAACTCACCTTCCCCTGCGATCCCCCGCTGTCCTCCCGCTGTCCTTCCTCCACAGTCCTCCCGCTGTGTGCTCGGCCGCCGCAAAGCTCGCAGGGAAGAGAACCGGAAGGCAAGTGGCAGTAATCCGCCGTGCACAGAGCGGGGAGAGAGTGAGAGGACGCCAGGGGATCGCAGGGAAGGTGAGTAACATTGTGGGGTAATCCCGAGTGTGGCTCGGGGTTACCGCTTTTGGTACTGAAAATCAACCCCGAGCCACACTCGGGAATACCGCCAAGGAGGTTAAGCTAGCCATAGACAATGCGACTTAGAAAATTGCTTGATTCCCCCATCAACACAGTCAGTGTTCTCCTGGTGGGGGGAGCTGTCCAGGGGAACACACAATGATTGTTAGCGGCTTTAGCTGCTGGCAATACTCGCATGAAGAATCCAATCTTCGGCCTGCTTTTAAATCATTTGTGGATGTTTACAACACAAGATTTTTACCTATCTTATGCTCTGCCTCCCATCAATTTAGACCTGAGAAGTCCTTCCTGGACTCTAGGGTGCCTCTGCAAAATTTCTAGAAGCGAGCCGATTTCTGTTTTGTGCCTTTTTTTTACTTATTTGAGTAAAAAACAAATTGAATATGATGACTTCAGGATAACTTAAAGTGGGGTATCTGCAACCCATCTGTTGATTACACTGCATTGACTGAAAAAAAAGTTTTATTAGATTTATAAACACCTGCAAGCTTACATGTGTGTGTATATATATATATATATATATATATATAAATGCATATCCTTTGTTACATCAAGCATCCCAGCATGTATGCACCCAGTCATTTAGCTCAGTGGTCCTCAACCCTGGTCCTCAGGGCCCACTAACAGGCCAGGTTTGCAAGATAACTGAAATACGTCCCAGGTGATATAATTTTCTGCTCAGTAATTGCAGTACTCTAGTCTGCATCTCCCCAAGGTAATACCTAAAATCTGGCCTGTTAGTGGGCCCTCAGGACCGGAGTTGAGGACCACTGATTTAGCTGGTAGGAAGTTAAAGGGCATCTAAACCCCAAACCAAACATTTAGTATATTGCAGAATACCAAACCTTCGATGTGGTGGCTTAATCTATTTTCATTTTTGGGCTTTTTTTTTTGTTTAACTTGTTGATCTGGGCAGTAAGTCATCGTCTTCTTCTTTTTTTTTTTTTTTTTTTTTTTTACGTTTTGGACAGAGTGGGAAAGGAGAGAACCTTTTTTGGGTTTGAAGTGATGATAAACTGGGTACACAGATGGGAACGAGACCCTTTTTTCTATAGTAACATGGTAAAGGGTTAGAGGTTCTACCAGATTGTTATGGTCTGCATCTTCCTGTCCTAGTGACAACCCCTTTCCTCATTCCAGATCCTCTTGTCAGACAGGTGAAATCTCACAAATGAAGTCACACAAAGCAAAACACAAGAATTCCCTCCCTGAGCCTTAATTTATCAGTTTAAGAATATATATATATATAAAAATATACACACATTTTCCTTCCACCTAAATGTTACTCTTTTTTCCATAAGTGAATTTTATCGTTCTGTAGATATTACTACCTGAAGTATAGACAAATGGCCAATGTGCTACCAGTGAAGTAAATGTGAATAGTAACAAAGTAAAATACAAATGTGATCAAACAATGAAGAAAAATCCGTGAGGAGAAAGCTTCCGATTTCTGTAGTGTCACCACATACCAATAAAATTAAAAACTGTGAAAATTTGGCGCTAATTCCAAAATATGCTCCGTGAAACCCACTCACAAATTAAACCATTCAACTATAACACAATATTAAATTACCATGGAGTATTAGTTAATATCAGGGGTAACTGTACAAAAATCCAAGTGGATAAAATAAATATATCCTAAATTAAATGTTCACATAAAGATAATCAATAAAAAAATCAATATAGAAGTCCATGTGCAAGTGCAGAAAATATTATTGATAAAAAGGCAAACGGTGGTGATCCAAAACGTGATGCACATCAATCAAGCAGTGTTACCTATGTGAACAATCCCAACAAAGATTCCAACATTGAGTGCAGTGGCTGCTCACCTCAATAATGAATAAAACAAAGCGTTAGTCGTAGTGCTCCTCCATGTAGCTCCAATGGTAATGATGGCTCGGCTGACAGGATGTTGTAAACAAATAGCCAAACGTATTGAAGATGTATGTCCCCTTAGTTCACTACTCTTTAAGGTGCCTCTGATTTTTCAGCTGTGTGGTTCCAAACACATTTACAATTCACATGAAGACACATGGAAATGGACTTGCTTTGGAGATTGGATTAATCTATAGTGAGATATATATATATATATATATATATATATATATATATATATATATATATATATATATATATATACTCACTCACACACACACGCACACACGCACACACGCACACACTGCTCAAAAAATTAAAGGAACACTTTGTAATCAGAGTATAGCATCAAGTCAATTAAACTCCTAGGATATTGATCTGGTCATTTAAATAGCAGAGGGGGGTTGTTAATTTGTTTCAGCTGCTTTGGTGTTAATGAAGTTAACAGGGGCACTAGATTGGCAACAATGAGGCACCTCCAAAACAGGAATGGATTTACGGTAGAGGCCGCTGACATTTTTTTTTTTTTTTTCCTACTCAACTTTTCTGACTGTTTTTTTTCACAAGTTTTGTATTTGGCTAGGGTCAGTGTCACTCCTGGTAGTATGAGGCGAACCTGGATCCTAGAGAGGTTGCAGTCCAACTCCTCCAGGATGCCACATCAATATGTGACATTGCCAGAAGGTTTGCAGTGTCCTCCAGCACAATCTCAAGAGCATGGAGGAGATTCCAGGAGACAGGCAGTTACTCTAGGATTGCTGAACAGACCCGTAGAGGGTCCTTAGCCCATCAGCAGTACAAGTATCTGCTCCTTTTGTGCAAGGAGGAACAATTTGAACACTGCTAGAGCCCTACAAAATATACATCCAGCAGGCAACTGGTGTGAATGTCTCTGACCAAACAATCAGAAACAGACTTAATGAGGGTGGCATGAGGGTCCAATTTCCTCTAGTGAGCCCTGTGCTCACTGTCCAGCACCATGGAGCTCAATTGGCATTTGCCATTGGACACCGGAATTGGCAGGTCCGCCACTGGCGCCCTGTGCTTTTCACAGATAAGAGCAGGTTCACCCTGAGCACATGTGACAGAAGTGAAAGGGTTTGGAGAAGCCATGGAGAACATTATCCTGCCTGTAATCTCATTCAGCATGGCCGGTTTGGTGGTGAGTCAGTGATGGTCTGGGGAGAAATATCCATGGAGGGACACAGACCTCTACAGGCTAGACAATGGCACCCTGACTGCCATTAGGTATTAGGATAAATCCTTGGACCCATTGTCATACCCTACGCTGGTGCAGTGGGTCTTGGGTTCCTCCTGATGCACGACAATGCCCAGCCTGGCGAGAGTATGTAGCCAGTTCCTGGACGATGAAGGAATAGATACCATTGAATGGCCCCCATGCTCCCCTGACCTAAATCCAATAAAACACCTCTGGGACAATATTTTTTTCGGTCCATTCGATGCCACCAGGTTAAACCTAAGTCTTTTCAGGAGCTCAGTGATGCCCTGGTCCAGATCTGGGAAGAAACACCCAGGACACCATCCGTCATCTCATTAGGAGCATGCCCCGACGTTGTCAGGCATGCATACAAGCACGTGGGGGCCATACAAACTACTGAGTACCGTTTTGATTTGATGCAATGAAATTTCAACAAAATGGACTAGCCTGCTGCATCATTTTTTCACTTTGATTTTCGGGAAGTCTTTGAATTCAGCCCTCTGTAGATTGATCATTTCTATTTCCACCAAACAATGTAGCATCCTTTCGTTCCTAACACATTACCCAGTGCATATCAGTACCAGCATGATATTTTTCCCCATTGAGATCTGATTCAAAGTGATCCTTTAATTCTTTTGAGCAGTATGTGTGTGTGTGTGTGTGTGTGTGTGTGTATATATATATATATATATGTATATATGTGTGTGTATGTATATATATATATATATATATATATATATATATATATATATGTATGTGTGTGTGTGTGTGTGTGTGTGTGTGTGTGTGTATGTATATGTATGTATGTGTATATATATATATATATATATATATATATATATATATATGTATATATATATATATGTATGTATATATATATATGTGTGTGTGTGTGTGTGTATATATATATATATATATATATATATATATATATATATATATATATATATATATAATATATATTACACACACAAACACACACAACCTCAAGAACATTTTAAAAGGGATCTCATCAGTTCAGTCTGTCATTTTTGTTTCTTGCTTTCCGCATACACTGTCAGCCCTTCTTCTTGCCAGGGGTGGCATAGTTGTGCCAATGTGTTCCCAGACATAGGGCTGTTGGAATGGGAGCGAATTCCTCAAATCATTTCTCCCATGTCTATTTTTCTTGGATTCTCTCCTCTACAGACCTGCAGGTGTGCTGGTGCTTCCTTATCAGCCCAGACTTAAAGGAGAAGTCCACCTTTCATAACCTGTTAAAACCCATATTTAGGGTGTAACGTGTTATGAACGGACTGGTCCCCACACTCAATCCTCCCCTGAGTCACTCATTTACAGTGTTCTGTGAATGGAAAACTACAAGGTCTGGCAGCCTTTGCGGCTGTCGGCTTGTAGTTTTCAATGAACTACCAGGGCGCTGTGGTAGTTAATGCTCTCTTCCTGTCATATTGTATATTCCTGCCCATACAGGATGTATGGACACACAGATTTGCAGGAGACCTGCATGGCACCAGCCATCTGTTGTTCTCTGCAATGCTTTAGAGGCTTCAGAAACAAAAAAATAAAATAAATGCACATTTTTTTTACCTGCATTTATTATTTTTTTGTTAAAAGGTGAACTTATCCTTTAGGGCCTGACACTCATTCTCCCATTGGAGTCTATTCTTTGGCACCTTGGAGGGAAGCAGAAGCAAGGTTTATGGGGAGGGGGAGTTGCTGTAGAAAATGTTGAGGTGTTGGCATATGCCCTGGTTGCCAGTGGTTTTATATTTTCACTTCTTTTCAGTTTTACCACCACTCCCTTTAACTCCAACATTCACCACCTAGTAGAATTTTTCTATTCTATGGTCCAGCTTGTTTCTGCTACTTGGTTGAATTTTATTCATTTCATTAGCATTCATTAGCTGCTACCTGAGTGTGTCTGTTTTTAAAGGTGTATGGTCATTCTTTATTTCATTTGTGCATGCATCAGGGCTGGTCCTCTAATTCTTCTGGCTAGCTACATTGGGTTTCATTTACTAAAACTAGACAGTGCAAAATCTGGTGCAGCTCTGCATAGAAACCAGCTTCCAGGTCCTTTTCGTCAGAGCGGATTGGCTACCATGCACAACTACACCAAATGTTGCACTCTCCAGTTTTAGTAATTCACGTCTTGCTTCTACTTCAACATTCTTGTCTCTAAAGCCTCTTTTTCTTCATCATCCATTGATGGACACTTGAAATCTTAGACTGTAGGGTTACACTACCACCTACAGAAGAAATAGACACGAGCAGCAATAAAAATCTTGCCCATAACCATCTTACCTCTTGTTTGTTTCAAGTATCCTCAGGAGAAGTGGGCTTGATTTCTTCAACTGCTGTTCTCTGTTCATTTTGGAGGGATTTTTCTTCTATCAACTGCTGCTGGTAGATTGATGCTAAATACTCAAATCCTGGAACTCCCTCTAATCAGTCAGAACGGAAACACTGGTAGATTTAAGCCGGATATTTGAAACCCTGGAAGTCAATCCAGTTAGCCACAGAGTGCAGGTTTTTAATTTCCCGGGAACCTTCAGAAATCGTTGCTGGAATGGATATGTTGTTGCCAGCGACCATTTTTCTTGTAGGTGGCAGTTTTTCCCAACAGTCTCTTCTGTGTCCTTTAGCTGTTCACGCCAGTGCAGCTTTGAATCGTGCTACTTTAGCTCAATTTCAAAGCTGCACATCAGTATGATTTGCGCTGCCAATTTTCATTTCAGCTTGCGACTTCATACAACAGAAGTCTATGCAAGTCACAATGAAATCAGCAAAAAGTAGTGCAGGAACCTTTTTTAAAGTCGCTGCAAGTCGTGGCTATTTTAACGGTTCTATTGTCGACAATAGGATGTGACTTGTCATGCAATTTGGAATTGTCAATCGCATGAAAAATCGCACTGGTGTGCACGGGGAACTAATGGATTCTAACAAAAAGATTTTACGGGGAGTACAGAAATTCTGTTTCCAACTAGAATTGGAGTTTGATGAGAAGCATCTCTTCCCACTAAGTGTAGGCACTGCAAGCTGGAATGCTGTGGCTTTGTTCTACTTGATGGGTGTAATAGAAAACTACATATCAAATGATCCTCGCTTTATACCTTTAATCCTGCCAAAGTCTTTATCTTTTGTGCTATGTCTACAGTAAAGTTTTGGTTCCATGTGTGACATAAATGTATCATGGCACAGCAGAAGTGCTTGGAATAGTTGTCATTTCTAAGTGCTTTTATGTGTACTCTGTGATACTTTACCTAATATTGTATATGACGTATCACAGTTGTTTTTGTGCTCAGGGTATTTTTGCCACATAAAAAATAAATAAAGCCTATCTTGGTCCCCCCTCATGACTTTCACAGGCACTAACTCAAGTGTACATACAGTCATGTGAAATTTCACCCCATGGAAATTGTGACTTTTTCAAATTATTTGAACCAGCAAACCTAATTTTTTTATTTCAAACAATGTCGAAGGATAAAAGTGAAATTTTTTACCAAATGACAAATACAATTGACATGGCTTATTCATTCTTAGATTTTGAATTACCAGAATTCAGATTCAAATGTAAAAAGTGAGTAAACCCCTACATTTACCACCTTTTTAAATCCATAAAAAATAGTATTCAGTGTTCCAGATTAGGTGCCAAGGATTAGAACCTCTTTAGGGAGTATTCAGGTGAACTTAATTAAACCTCCAATATCTAGGTTCTGATGTCTTTGCTATTGACACATATGATTACATAATGTCCAGCAAGATCAAAAAGGTTCTCTATGAAAGATTGTTGGTGATGATTAGGAGTCTGAAAAGGAGATTTTAAAAATTTGCTAAATTAATTTGAAATCCATTAATCCACTCTAAGGACAATATTCTACAAGTGGCATAGATTTCAAATGACTGCTAAATTTTCAAGGACTGGTTACCCATCAAATTCAGCCCAATAGCTGACTGGTGCTCGAAGAAGCCTCCAGGAACCCAAAAATTACATTTCAGGAACAGCTGGTAACTCTTAACAGCAGAGATTGCACCAATTTAACCTGCGAGAATAGTGCTGGCCAAAAACAATACTATTACAGAAAAACTACCATTTGCCATTATACCTATAGACAAAGTTGAGGCATTCTGGCGCAATACGATATGTACTGGTGTGTGTGTTTTTAAGGTGTGTTGGCATCCTTAGCAGGACCTATTAAAACTGCATATTAGGCCCTATTTTTATTCTTTGGGGGGGCTTTTCTGCTCATGTGATTAGAAATAATTGGGGGGCTCTCATACAGTATTTGGGCAAACAGTTAGTGCTCAGTAATGCTGACAAGTTTTAGGTTGTGACTAAAGCCCCGTACACGCATACCGATTGTCGGCCGTAAATATTCGGCCGACGACCGATCGGCCGATTGTAGGCTTGTTAGTATGATGCTTCCGACAGCAGACAGCGCATTTTCGGCCGAACAGAATCTGTCGTGCAGGCATTAAAATTTTTGTTGGCCAACACCAGAATGGCCGATTGTTCGCCAGTCAGTACAGAATTCGGCCGCCAATCAGCAGATTTGCAAGACTGGGCATACTCAGAAAAGAAAAAACACACGGAAAGTTAACCATCACATGACATCACTTCTGCAGTCAGCTGCTGTTGGCCGACAAAATTCGCGTGCAGTCTTTTGCAGTTTTCAACAGACACGACAGCCCTGGACAAAAGACGGCCGATCGTTCGGCCGACTATCAGTACGTGTGTACGGGGCTTTAGAGGTAAAAAGCAGAGAAATTTAAGGCCTGGAACTTCTATTTTGTTGAGTTTGATTGAAATTTGTTTGAACCCTGTGAGCTGATGATCATAATCACTTTGATCAGCAGCTAAATTATTGTACAGTCAATCGGTAGATAAAAAAACATGTCTTTTACTAGTGTTGATTGAAGCATTTTGTTTTTTTATTTTACTGTCATGTTGCCACTTTACACTAAACCACCATTCACACTTCAATGTGATTTAATGTATGTCATCCATTCATCAATAATTTGTATTTTGATGTCACTGCTAGTTTTTGAACTGGGACTTTAATCCCGGTTATATTTACTTTATTTTTATTGCACGTTTAGCACCTTACATTGATACTCCGTTCACAACACAGGAGTCACAAATGCCTACGATTTTTCCACATTATTGTTTTAGGTGCAGCCATATCACTGCACCTTTGTTGCACTTAGCACTTTTTAATGTCATCTTATCTACAGCATAGAAGTCACGACTGTTTGTTTTTTTATCTACCAATTGACTGTAGTATACCATATTTATTGATTTTTATTCTATTTATTGCATTAAGGATAAGCGCAGCTTCAATACTATACCAATTGCTTTAACATTCAGTTAACTGTGAAAGACTGAAATAGGAGCTGCAGCTATTCCCATCTTTTACTTTGTCCTTTCTGATCCTCTCTTCTACTTATTAGTGAAAGCACAGGGGCTCCTTCTTATTTTTTAAATTATTGTACAGTTCAGGAAACTAGGGTTTACATGCGATTATTGATAATAATGACCGCTTTAAAAAATAGCACAGAAGACCATCAAAAAATGTTCATGTCCTAATTTTGTGAACCTTTTTTATGTGCATGTGTCTGTATCCCCCTTGAGAAGATTTCTCCTCAGTCTCTGCCTTATTGACCTGATGATTGTGGGGGAAATCCTCATAATGGGACACAGGTGGCAATACAAATCTGTGCGGAGTTTCTACGTTCCCTGCCCCTTTAAAACAAAACCTAGATTTGACTGGCTATTGGTTTTTAACTTTGACTTTTTCCTATTGCTGTCAGTGGAAGAAATTGAACCCATCTTTTAGTGTGTTCTAGTCGCAGACAGAGTTGTATAAAGTACTCGAAACCCATACTTGAGTAAAAGTACAAGTGCTCGATCAAAAAGTGACTTGAGTAGAAGTGGAAGTGCTCGATCAAAAAGTGACTTGAGTAGAAGTACTAAAGTATTCAACATTTTTTGTACTTAAGTATTGCAAGTAGTTTTTTTAAAAATTTTGCTACTCAAGTACTGAAAGTAAAAGTACCAGTAGTTTTTTTAAAAAAAAAATTGCTACTCAAGTACTGAAAGTAAAAGTACAAGTACTGTGTTATATAGTTATTAAAGAAAGAAGTCAAAAGTTTATTAAAGTTATTAAAGAAAGAAGTCAAAAGAAGTCAAAAGTCAAAAGAACACATGACATTATACACATTTTTTTGAGCTTCATGAAACCTGCCATCTACTGTTCTGGCAGTGGTAATTTTTATAATAGTTACGAGTAACTATGCAGCACAAAAAAAATATATCAGAGTAGAAGTATTGAAATCATTGAAAAAATGTAGTGAAGTAAAAGTGGAAGTAGGAGAAAAAAATTCTACTCCAGGAAAGTACAGATACCGCCTTTCGGTACTTAAGTACAGTAGTGAAGTAGTTCTACTTAGTTACTATACATCTCTGGTCGCAGAATATAGACTGGATAGAAAAATTTAATTTAGGGAAATAATATGAAAATACCTACTGCAGATTAGGTTTAAATTGATTTTAAATGTCCACTTCTGTTGAGATTCCCCATTAATACTGGCAATGGTAAAATAAATAAATCTGTTAGAAACAATGTGACTTCACATGCAGTACACATACAATGCTACAATATTACAGACACCTACAACAATAGCCATCTCTGTACTATTAAATTAGTTGAAAGGTCAAGTCTGCTGAAAAGCTAAAACTGGAAGCTGGTCTGTTGTATCACCACCTTTCCTCATATCTATTAGGGACTCTAGTAAGGAGTGCAATGACAAATAGAAGATCCTCCTTTTTGATGTCAGTGCCAGTTGCGAAGCTCTTGCTGGAATGACCAAGAGTTTAGAGGAAGCTAGTGGGTAATTCAACCTGCCTGCTTCTGCCAAGACGTAAACGCATCTGTTTTAGGAACTAGGCTTAAAATGAAGCCTGGTTAAGGTGAGTACTGTGTTATAATGTTGGGGATGACAGAATTACAGATACCCCTTTAATCCTTCTTCTGTTTTTTTTCTGGCTTCAGGCAAGCTTTTGGCATGCAGCATTTTTTTTCCTTTTGAGTTGGGTGCTTCCCCTGTTAGCATGAGTGCAGCTCAGCTCTGAAGTCTCTGGACAGGGTTGCTTTTGCTGATCAAATTAACCCTGTTGTGCTGCCTGGGTTCCGCTGCTTTCATTGCAGAATTCCATTTTTGTAACTGCCTATTTTTATTTCAGAAAACTACCTTATTAAGAGAGTGTTCTTTTTACCAATTAGGTCAAAGCCCTAAAATTTTAAGAACTAAACCACATGGTTTAGAGCGGACAGATTCACAAACCATAGGTGAATTTCCCAGAAGAAGAAAGGGTGGTATGTATTTTAGATCTCCACACTGTCCTGTTTACACCTATTTTGCACACGGTTATAGTGACACTGAAGGCGGCAATGCAAGTCCATTTCATTGCAGTCAATTATTTTATTTTTTTTTTGAAATAATAAACCAAGGCTAAGCGGTTGTTTGTTAGACTTCTAAAACAATTAGGACTTTATAACTGACTGTGTTTGTATATGTTCCATTAGTAATTCACATTATTTATTTTATTTCACCTAATTTTACACTATATTTGCAGGCCTTTTAAATCTTTAATATTCCGTGTTTTTTTTTTTTTTTTTTTCATTTTATTTAAAAAATGAACTGTTTTACACTTTTTTATTAGATGTCAGAGTGACCATATTTTCAAAACTTTTTTTTCCCTGAGAAGGGTAGTAGCTGTTGAACATTTTAGTAGCAGTGTAAACAAAACCGGACACTGCAGGCTTGTATTGTGAACAGTTGTACCTTAGGCAGTGGGAACAATGTACACTAATGTGGTTGGAATGGAAGAAAAAAGTAGGTGCACAATGTACATGTGCACGTTTATAACTTGATAGTATTTTAAGAGGTTTACATAGTATAACCATTTTATTTTATGCAGTAAAGCCAGCACCACTGGAAATAAAGCCAGTTCCTGATTTCGTCGACTTACCTGTACGATCTCCTGTAACTAGAAGCTTCACAAGAGAGTAAGTGTTGTAAAATGTTTTCTTTTTCCCATGATGACTAATACAATTTATGGTCCATGCACACCGGGCTTAAAAATTGCTGCTTCTACAGGAGTTTTGAGGTTTATTTTGAGCTCAGCATTTAGAGGCATTAAAAAACCCTTCTGATTTGTGTTTTTGAGAGGGGTTTTCTGGCAGTAAAAAAAAAAAACCCGGAATGCTCATAAAAATTCCAAAACTCAACTAAATTCTTGTACAAAAACTCTCTATAGGAATATTTATTTTTTTCTGCCAAGTTAACTGGCATTTTACTAAGCCTAGTGTGAATAGACCCGTAGTCTGCCCTACCTACTAAACTGCAGTATGAAATCATGTTAACTGTTATGAGTATGTCAAAAGAAGAATATTGGTCATGCTGCTACCAAGCATTTGGTATGCTTAGCATATCTGTTAAAGTGAATTTATCATTTCGATAATTAAATTCTCTTTTTTCCACCCTTTTCGTATATTTAAAGTCCAGCTCCACAAAATAATCCATCTTTTATTATTTAATAGTGAATCGTATACCTTTTGTTAGTGCTGCATGTTGCAATCAGATCCTCCTTACACATTTTGTGGCCAGTTCCTTCGAAGCACCAGTTTACTGGGTTTGATCGGCTTATTTCCTGTCCTGGGGACCTGCAAGATTCCTCTGCTTATCTTGGAGGAGACTGGTTCCCTCCCTGCCCCTGTGTAGTTCTTCAGCTGCAGCTGTTTATGTAAGCACGGTAGCTTGGCATTTAGTGTGCTCACCTTCCATCTTTCATCCCCGCCTCCCACAGCCAGCAATGTAGTTAAGCTACCACACGGGCCGTTTGTTGGGCCAAATTGGCCAGTTGAATAGAAACCAGCCGACATTCGTCCCGTGTGTACTGCAGCCGTTCGGCCAGCTTCTGACGATGGGGCATGACTGAAAAAGGTCTGCCAATCGGCTCCCAATCATCGCTCTCAGCCAATGGCTAAGATCGCTGACCACTCAGTGTTCTGGTGGTTTTGGGGGGGTGTCCTACTGTGGGAACACAATAGCACAGCAGGGGAGATTGCTGTACTAACATTGTAAAGCGGCTCCAACCTGAGCTGTCAGTTTTTTTGTTTTCTTGGTCAGCACTGCTGGGTTTATTGGGAAAAAAACTACTATTGAGGACTATGCTTTAGTAAGGGATGAAGAGGATAAGTTGCAATGCAGTGGTGTGAAACCAGTCTGAATGTCACCGCACACAGCTCAAATTATGGTCATTCAGCTCGCAGGCTGAATGAGAAAAATTGAACAGATTCCTTCATCCACGCCACCAGCATGGTTGGCGGAGTCTCCACTGCTGCCGTATTTTCTTCTGAATGGTATCCTGAAGACAATGGTGCTGCCGAATTGGGCACGCACCTGATAGAATGCTGTCACCACCCAGGTCAATCGATTTTGAAATCGACTTTGGTGGAGGCGGTGGTGCTTGTAGGGCTACTCACAGCTTGGATTTTTTCCGATCCGCATGAAATTGCAGGCATAAATTACTAATCCACCTGAAGAATCTTATTATAAACAATCACAGGATCCAGCTACAGCCTCCAGACATTCCTGTGAGATGAACAAAGACTACCTGAAGCTTAGGTGTTAAAAATATTGACGACTGGTAAATAATATGTTAACTTAATATGAATGACCACATTTTATTCTATGAAGATTTTGCATGTGATAAGATTATGCACAATGTTTGTAAATTAATGTGTTTATTAGTTCCTCCAGGTTCCCCATGCCTCCCAGGCCAGATTCTGTTCATAGCACAGCTTCCAGCAGTGATTCACAGGACAGTGAAGAAAATTATGTACCAATGAATCCAAATCTATCTGATGGTCCAGTATGTCCAGTTTTATTTTAATATTACTTATATGTTGTTTAATATGTATATATGTTCTGGGCGAGCAGTGAAAGCATTTTAAAAGGAGCCTTCATTTTATTTCTGTAGTAATATGCATTTATTTTTATTTATTTTTATAATTGTATTTTTGAGATTTTTAACAGATGCAACAAAGGAAAGAAAGCATATTCAGTTTACAGATCAAATTCCAAGCATGTGGAGGGACATAGAAAAAGATCCAGAAAAATATAAAGTAAAACATTCTTATGGAACAGAGGCTCCTGTCAGAGCATAGCAGAAATTTGGGCAGCCTACCAGCATTATATTGTAAAAATACAGCAGATGTTTTGCTGTTAGAGACAAACTGAAATCCACTATAAAACCTTATGATCTTTAAAGTGATTGTAAGGGTTTGTGTTTTTTTGTAATAATAAACATGTTATACTTGCCTGCTCTGTGCAGTGGTTTTGCACAGAGCTGCCCTGAACCTCCTCTTCTGGGGTCCCCCACCAATGCTCTCCACTCCTCCCCTTCTGTTTCTGCCCCCAAAGCTAGTACTTTCAATGGGGGCAGATGTTTGGGCTCGATCCCCAGTTGGGCTATGTGCCTCTATTGACACACACAGCGTGGCTAGGCCCCTGCCCCCTGTTCACAGGATTTGATTGACCGCAGCAGGAGCCAATAGCTCTCTGCTCTCACTGTGAGGGGAGAAAGAGGGCACAGCGCTGGATCAAGATCGGTCTCAAGTAAGTATTTGGAGGGGCCTAGTTTTCTAAGTGTCCTAAAGTGATGTACCTCTTCACGTTGACACTCTTGCCTTAAAGATGAACTCAATTTTTCTACACACTTCACATAGTTTACGAACAATGTCCCTCACTAACCTGTGAGGCTGCTGCGGCTACATACAGCATACCGCACTGTGTTGCGGGTGCGAACCGAGACTTCCTGTCTCATGCCCTGAACACAGAAGAGTCTACCACTGCCGCGCTCAGAGCAAGCAATGTTTTCTAGAGGTTGTGATATCATTAGCCTGCCTCTCTGACTCGGCCAATCAGAGGAAGCTTTGTATTCATTGCTAGAATACATTGCATGCTCAGAGCGGCTAGGTGCTGCTGCGGTAGACTGTTCTGTGTTCAGGGTATGAGGCAGGAAGTCTCAGCTTGCACCCCGGAACACAGTGCCGTATGCTGTATGTAGCTGCAGCTACATACAGTTTATACAACACATCCAGTGGCCCCACAGGTTAGTTTTTCTTTTAACTAGTTTTTGAATTCTTCAGTCAACTCTTCACTGCCTGCTAATGCAATATATGCAATATAAGCGGTGCATCTGGATTGGTGCCACCTCTGTAAAACCTTGGAAACCATAAGCAGACCCCACACCGTAGAGGCTGCCTGTAATGTTACTTTGTGCACTGGATCCTGTGTGGACTTTCGCCTTGCTAGCTGCAGGGTGCTATATAGGGCCATGGCCCTTCCCTCAGGTTAATTTGAAAAAAATTTTATACCTACACTTTTGGGTTGTCCCCAGAAAAGTAAGTTAGAGGGAAAATCTATGGGGACACTAGTTTTGGTGACATCCAGGGATTCCCTCACTTTGTCTTGATTTCTCCTCCCTTCTAGTTTTAGCTTTAGGACAGGACAGGAAGTGAAGGGAAACGTCCCGATGGGACACAGATGGCAAAAAAAAACCTGACAAAAATAAGAGTGTTTTTTGCTTTTTACTTCTACTTTCGGGTACATTTCTAGTGCATGTGTTTTAATATTAGTGATTCACTTGGAGTGAATGTAACATTCATATAGTTCATATTTTTGTAAATATGCCTTTTAGTGTGCTGCATAATGCTGTCCATACACGTACAGAATTTCGGCCGAAAATGGTCGTTTTAGGAAAGATCGTTCGAAAATTGGGCCGTTGGTGAACACAAGTTTACCGACGATTTCGATCGTGTGCCCGGCTAATGTCGATGGATCCATAGCGAAAACTTTTATTGTTTCTACAAAAGTTGTTACGTGTATGGTAAAATTTAAACAAAAATAATATTCAGACTCATATTGTGCATGTTATCGAACGATCATTATGATCATGAAAACGATTATGTGAAAGAGTTTATTCTGTAAGTTAGTGGCCAATTCGCTTTCGACTGACGAATAATCGTTCAGTCTGCAAACGGCCAAAATTCTGTGCGTGTATGGCCAGCATAAGTCACGGTCCCAAATGAGGTTCTTCAGTTATTTTTGGGGGTTCTCCCAGTTGGTAAAAATACTGTATATTGCTTTTCTAATTGGTCTGTAAATACTTTAGAAAGAAAGGGGAAAGGGGCCCCACTTTGTTTTCTAAATTGTTCCTCATTTAGAGTTTTACATATACAATATTTCAAGTACATTTCAACTACAGCTTTTTAGTACTGATGTTCTAATTTTACTTCACTTTTCATAATTCCAGAGTTTATTTGAAAGCAACAGCCTTGATGGAGGAAATAGCCCCATGGTGAAGCCTAAAGGAGACAAGCAAGTGGAATATTTAGATCTAGATTTGGACTCTGGCAAATCAACCCCTCCAAGAAAAGTAAGCAACATAAGTGAACACATATCTGTAGTTATCTAGAACAGGTTATACAGTACGATGTGTGTATGTTCAGGTGAAAATTAATTTCAGAACCATACCTACAGGTTTTGGTATAGTCAGCATCTCTGCCTAAATGTAAAAGATGAAGGATGAAATGATCAAGCTAAGGTTAAGTGCCAAATTATATACACTCACCAGCCACTTCATTAGGTACACCTTTCTAGTAATGGTTTGGAGCCCCTTTTGCCTTAATTCTTCGTGGCATAGATTCAACAAGGTGTTGGAAACATGGTGTCATTGTGCATTATCCTTATGGAAGTAGCCATCAGAAAATGGGTACACTGTAGTCATAAAGGGATGGACATGGTCAGCAATAATAGTCAGGTTGGCCATGGGGTTTAAGCAATGCTCAGTTGATACTAAGGGGCCCAAAGTGTGCCAAGAAAATATCCCCCACACCATTACACCACCAGCAGCCTGAACCAGTGAACTAAAAGTCTGGTATTGCAAAATCATTACAAAGTAATAGATTTACCCAAAATAGTCTCATCTCAGGTGAAAGTAATGATGGCAAATCTTCTCATTCGCTCTTGTGCCCTCCAGTTTTCTGTGCTCACAAACAGGAAGGGAAACAAATTTCCATACTATACCTCATACTGAATATATGGTTTTCTAGGATGGCTATAACTGTACTAGACTTCATTTATATAGAAAAGGAGACCAATCGTGAAAAAGTATGCTTGACATCTCTTTTCTTTACCAGTTTCCTGGCTGTCATACCTATCCAATTTCTACAGTACTTTGAGTCACTGACTCAAAACAGGCAGATGAAGACTTCATGCTGACTTTTCTGATCTGAATGTTTTTTCGGGTCAGTGCCTGAAAGAATTGCAGCACCCAGGCTACTTGCATTTTGCCAAGGAGGTCACCAGTGGCAGCCCATCATTTCTCTTAGTACAGGATTATTTTAAAGAAAAACTAATTTAAATATATTCCTCAACAGCCACAAGAGCTATAACTCTAAGTAGTGTGCTTTGCAAACACAGACAAAGAAAATTTGAAAGCCGTTATACAATATCCAAAAATCCAAAGGTAGGCTCTGCGATGGAACTCTTCTGATTCAGCTGGATGTCCTGCAGCCAACTGATGGCGCTTTGAGGGACTTCTCCAGAGCAAGGCCAACAACCTTTGGGTTTTTGATCATTATAGAACGCTGTCTTTTATCATTTTTCTACTATTATTTTACATTGTTTGTATGTAGAGATAGCCAGAACAAGGGAAAGTAATTGTAGCATTACAGTGCTGGCACAGGGTCCCAAGCCACCCGCCTTCCCTGACTGAAATATCAGTGATGAATGGGACATTTTCTGCCCTCTTGTCATTGCCCTTGCTGCTGTCCACAAGACCACCCCAACAGTCTAAAGGAAGAGCTAACCCACTTTAACAGTAATGGCTGAATGTTCATCTAAATTACAAGGGCTAGCTTACATATCCAGAATTAAACTTAACTTGCTGTAATTGCTCCTGTCATTGGTGTATTGATCAACAGGGTGCCTTACATACCTTTTTTTATAACGCTTTTACAGGAGTCAGAAAAACAACCTTTTAAAGTTGCTTAATTTTTTGCATTCTAAAGGCTGCAGTTTATTCTAGTTACTAGTAGCTAACATCTTTTTTTTTTTTTTTTCTAAACTGCAGAAGAAGAGCAGTGGCTCTGGGAGTAGTGCTGCAGAAGAGAAAGTGGATTACGTTGTAGTTGACAAAGAGAAAACCCTCGCTTTGACGAATACCAGGAAAGCATGGACTGATGAAAGACAGTCAACTGAATCTGAAACCCCAACCAAGAGTGTCAAATGAGTTTTTAGCAAGAACAATCTTCCATCATGACGAGCAAGCCATGTCTGAAGCAGTGCAAAGTACAATAAAGTCTCTTTTTGGAAAAAAAAAAACAATAAAGTCTAACAATTGCATCTCTAGGAACCTTACAGATGACTTGGTGAGAAGGAGACTGGTGCACTGTGGAATCTATTATCGCTCATATGAGAATGTACATACTTTATCATGGGAAACCGACAAGGACCATTTGTTTAACACATTTAGCCATGCTTTGTAGTATTACTATGTTTTATGCACTTTTTGTGGTTTAAACAATGGTTCTTGTTGCTAACACATTTTGCTTATTAACGCAGATAACATTTTAGTTTTATCTCCTACACTAATACAACTAAAAGCTTTAAGAATTTTTAACATGATAGATTGGCCACTAATGCATTGCAGTGAATAGTAGCAAAACAATGGCCATCTATTACCAAAACACAGAAGTGTAATTATTGTATGATCTGATTGATTTTTTTAAGCTTTCTTTTTATTTTATGATAATTTGTGTGACCATTATGAATTAGATTTCAGAATTATCACTATTTTTTTTTTTTTTTATTGTCGGATGTTCATTGCTGATTTCAATGTATTATCTTGGTCTTCAAAACTGCAGAACCATGTGCTTGTTTTTAAAATGATTTTTTATACAGCCTGTGTGATTATCACATAGTTGGATATCCTTAATCAAAAATGTGTAATTAAATGTAATTTTATTCTTTCCCTCCCCAAAAATTGCAGTGTGGAGGATAGATGTGCATTTTATACTGCTGTAACTAAAGGACCACAAAACCTGCAATACAGATTGTTTTTATAGGACTATGAAACGGGTAACATTTAAAAATATATTTGTAACCATTCCTCTGATATCCTATGCTAGCTGAATTCCTGATATGCCCTCCTAGTTCAGAGGTATCTGCTGAAATCTGCAGGTAAAGGCTCTGAGTGACATGTAGGCAAATCTTTAGAGCGTCATCTGCATCTCCTAAGGCAGGCCATACATGATTCTTTTTTTTTTTTTTAACCAATTCCCTCTTCCTACACACTTGATGGGGAATCACTCCCATTGAGCTATTGTATTTTACCAGCAGGAAGCCTTCCCTGCAGGCAGAATACAATGGTCACTGTTGCAGGCTATAGCCAGCAGCACTGTTCATTCGGGAAAAATCTGACAGGCTGGTTGTATTGATAAATCATCTTGTGTACAACCAGCTAGTCCATACATGGATCGAAATTTACCAGTCCCTGGTTTGCTTAACCGTCTTACTTCGATCCATGTATGGCTGGCTTTCAGCTTCATTTTGAAAATGCATACAGAATTATTACAGCATTTTTACCTATTTAAGTTCAACCTGTGAAAAGGTCTTCTTTCTCACAAATTTTTTAATGTTCTTGAATGATTGTGTTAATGTAAATCACATGCATACATTGCAGGGGATTTACAAAGACTCGCACATAGCACAAGAATGTAAAATAAATCTTTTAAGAGTTTTGTACATGATATACAAAACGTGGCCAAATATTGTAAACTATGGTCACCGAAGATTATTATTTACTTAACGTGCAAGTCTTGTAATGGAAATCTGCCCCCATATAATTTTTTTTAGTGTGCAAGTTGATTCTCTTTGTAATTGTATTTAGATTTTAAAGAGCTAAATGTTCTTCAACCTTGTTTTTATACTTCACCAGCAGGCTATGTTGGAGATCTGTATACAACATATGATGTCTGGTTCCTATGTTCAGTATTCCCCAAAAAAAACAAACATATTTTCCAACTCTAAACCATTGGATGCCTGTCCTCTAATAACTAGAATTATAACATGTTTAGACCGAATTGTCAAGCATTGTGGGGAGTATAGAGGACTAAAAATTGTATCCTCTTGACCCCATCATCCTATAAATTCTCACCCACAGATTCCCTTTGTTCTCCAGTGTCATCCATATGTCACATCAGTATATAAACCTGTGTTGTATTCACAGGATGTGAATGCATAGGTATGTAATGCTCTGCAAAGAATATCCATTGCATAATGTGTGGGGACCTTAAGCCCTCAATCCAGCATTTCTTTTATTTTTTTTTTTATATGTCATGGGGAAGGCATATAATTCTGATCAGGTATTTATTGTCATCAGTGTCCCCATTAGGAAGATTTCCCTCAGTTTTGCTTTAAAAGTGAACGCCACCTTTCTGAGCATGTTTTATGTTAGTAGGTAACATGAAGCATGCTCAGTCTGCAGCCCTCCACCCCCAGACTGCTCTTCCCTGTAATACAGAAGCCAGAGGTGTTTCTCCCTATTGGCTCCTGTCAAATTTGAGATTAGCATGACTATGCATGGCCCTGTGCAGCAATCTGTCACCCTGGTACAGACCAAGAGCTGAATAAAGAGTCTGCAGGAGCCAGAGCACTGCATTCAGGATCCACTGATTGCAGTTGGAACGCTTTCAAGAAGCCTATGCAAAAAAAAAAAAAAAAAAAAACAGTAAATGCATATTTTGTTTGCAAAAATGAATAAATGCATATTAATGAAAGGTGTTATAGGCTTAATGGGCTTTAACCACTTAAGCCCCGGAGGATTTGGCTGCTAAACGACCAGAGGGTATTTTGCGATTCGGCACTGCGTGACTTTAACGGACAATTGCGCGGTCGTGCGACGCTGTACCTAAACGAATTTGGCGTCCTTTTTTTCCCACAAACAGAGCTTTCTTTTGGCGGTATTTGATCACCTGTGCGATTTTTTGATCACGCGCTATAAACAAAAAAAGAGCGTAAATTTTGCAAAAATAGCAATATTTTTCCCTTTTTTTTATATGAAATTCCCCCAAAAAAAAATGTAAAAATCAAAATTTTTTAATATTTTCGGCCAATTTGTTTTATGCTACCTATGTTTGGTAAAAAAAATCGCAAAAAGCGTATTTTGATTGGTTTGCGCAAAAGTTATTGCGTTTACTAACAAAGGGAAAGATTTTTGTCATTTTTGTTGTTTTTTTTTTTAACGCGTAATGGCGGCGATCTGCGATTTTTTTTGCGGTACTGCGACATTGCGGCGGAAAGATCGGACCCTTGACTGACATTTTTGACACTTTTGGGGTTACCAGTGACATTTCTACAGTAATCAGTGCTATATATATATGCACTGTTACTGTAAAAATACACTGGTAGTGAAGGGGTTAACTTTATTTGAGAGGGAGGGGCTGTGTGTGTCCCTAGGGGCGTGATTCTAACTGTGATTGGCTGTGGCTTCAACTGTATGCAGAGTGATCAATGGATCTACATAGTAGATCCATGTGATCAGCTCTCATACAGAGAGGAGAATGACAGGCAGCTTGTTTACACAAGCTGCCTGACTTTCTCCCTCTCCCCCGCCGATCGCAGAGTGGCCGGCGGCGATCGGGTCCGCCGGTCACACGCGCGGGGGGGTCCGTGACCACGCGGGAGCGGGAGCGCGCCTCCGGCGGCGCGCGCTCCCTCCCTAAACCCTCACAGGCGAGCGACGTAGACCTACGTCACTTTGCCTGTGAGGGGCTGACCGCCGCTGTAGATAGTCGTGCGGTGGTCGGCAAGTGGTTAAAGCAGATCTTCACTGCATCTGAGCACCACAAACCCAAAACACCATTTAATTCATTTTTAATCAAACCAAACTCCCCTACCCATCCAAATCTTTATGCTTTATTTTGGTGATAAATCACTTTGAAAAACCACCTCCTAGCATTTCTGACCGTGGCCATCTTAAGTAAGGGCAAATGATTCATATAGCATTTACTTCCTGGAATCCATCTGCCCTTAGCTAAAACATGCATGCAGGAGAGTGTGCTTAGCTGAGAAAACCCCTCCTACTCTCCCCTCCTGAAGACTCCTGGGAAGTAGGACATCACCGTTCCTACCACTTTATAAAACACTGATCTGACCGCATCTGGATTATTCTGTCCAGTTCTGGTCCAGTCCTCAGAAGGGATGTTTTGGAGCTGGAGAGAGTACAGAGAAGGGCAACTAAACTTATTAGGGGATTGGAGGACCTTAATTACGAAGAGCGTTTAGAAGCGATTGATTTATTCTCCCTGGAGAAGAGACGCCTGAGAGGGGACATGATAGCAATTTACAAATACCTCAACGGTGATCTGAGCATAGAAAAAAAACTATTCAGTCGCAAGGAATGCATGAGAACACGAGGCCATACAATGTGTTTAGAGGAAAAGCGTTTTAACCTCAGGCTACGCAGGGAGTTCTTTACAGTAAGGGCTTCAAGACTGTGGAATTCCCTGCCACAAATGGTAGTAACTGCGGGAAGTATGGCTACGTTTTTAAAAGACTCTTGGACGTACATCTCAAGGATCAAAACATTCAGGGGTATGTGAGATGATTGCGGCCAAACACACCTACACAGGTTGAACTGGATGGACTATTGTCTTTATTCAACCTCAACTACTATGTAACTATATTTGCCTAGGCAAAAAACCAGGAAGTAAAAAAAAAAAAGTTTAAAACAAGTAAATATACTTTTCCTATCTATTTAATAATGCTAGCATGAGGAATAAAAATAATCCATGTTTATTGGGAGAGTGAAGTTACACTTTAAATTTTGCCTCAAAATTGTATCTGCCTGAGCAATCCAAACACAAATTCACACTACTGCTTGAGGTATCGGCTACGAAATCCTTGGTTCTACCAGTCCAGTGTTTCTCAAACATGGCCTCTAGTTCCACTAACACAGTATGCTTGGTGGATTTTCACACAAGTAGGTAAATTGTAATAATGAGACACTGATGAATGTACCCTGTATGCGAGACAGGTTTGGTAATCTGAACACTAGACAATGCAACTCAAACAGACCAGCTATGACAATATCTACCATTTTTCTTTCAAAATCTACACTATTGGTACTGCTCTTATCCTTTTGTACAATGCTTCTAGAAGTGCAGTGCTTCTGAAGCTTGTGTTTTAAAAACTGATATGTTGGTAAAAAAAAAGTTACTGGTATTGTTTTGCGAATAGAGAACTCCTTTTAAATTGACTTTTAAAATGCTCATTAGTAGTGGTAAAACTTTAACTGCAGCATTTAGTCACATTGGGCAGTTACTACATGTTGCTAAAGCTGCATTTCCCTAAAATATAAATTTGACTGTTGGCTTAATGAATATATTTTTGAATGTTACTTATTCATATTTTAACTATAGCCTATATGTGGTTTGTGGTCTTTAAATGGTAATGTCAGTATTTTTTATTTTTATTTTTTCCAATTAAAGCATCTCTTTAGAAGCCATTTTTTTTTTTTTTTAGCTTTAAAGTATAGGAAATGACATGAACTTGTGGGGTGGCCAAAAGCTATGCTAGTCACTTCTTTAATATTTTAGCTTTCACGTGCTGTCTGTGAATATTCTGCAGGGTCAGATTTTTCACTGAGAGAGATGAGTGATTTTATAGAATTCTTGCATATGGTGTCTGCAGTTATTTATGTGTCATACAGAAAGTAGACTAATATTAATCAGGTACTTCAAAAGCACTGCTGTGCTAATAACACTGATCAGGACTTTACAGTGATATTAAGCAGTTAAGGTTTAAAATATCTAATTCTGTTATGTGTTATTGAGAAAGCTGCCATACACGTTTTAGTGCTAGCACAATACTGTGATGTTTTGTTTGGAATATAGAAAATGTTTCTTGACACCATTGTGCCCTTCACATCTATACATTGACAATGCTTAACTTAACACCTGCTTTGCCTTATATATTTAAATTTCCTATGCAACTTGTTTTACTTAGTACCCAACGTTTTCTTATGATGTTATTTAATGTTGTTCATGTGTTTTATTTTTTGGCTTTTTTTTTTTTTTTACTATTTCATGGCTCAGCCCAGTAGTAGACCTGACCAATGCAGTTGTATACTTTTAAAATTTCAACATATGGAGATCATTTATTTGCTGTGCACTTTAAAGAGGATGTGAAATCTGGAAGCTGTGCCCAAAAATGGCAGGCAAAGGGGAAAAGGACAAGTCTCAAGTATTGCCTGTGGTCTCTTCCCCATTACGGACTTATGGCTAGTTCTGTACTGTTTTTGTGTGGTGGGAGCCATCTTTCTAGAAGTAGGGCTTTGCTTACACATGTCACCGTTCCCACCAAGACAAACCGTAGTAGTGACATCACCAAATCTTACTGCAAATCTCCTGAGACTGGCAGTTGTAAGAAGCAGTGCCTTAGGTTTCTTACTGCAGATATTTAGCTATAAGACAGCAGGCACGGGCTTGCTTGGGCACACATTCATACCATGAAGCCTGCTGCTATTTTTCTAGAAGGAGATACAAACAAGAGGTACACTTTTCAGGGCAATGCTTAGGTACAATTAACCTTTCTAATTTTTCCTTATAACATAAGAAATCCTTCTGTTTAGTTGTGTTCAGTTCCACGTCATACATCTTATTTTATTGCCTTTTTTTTTTTTTTTTTTTTTCCCCACATATACATGTCGATCGGATAAAGGAACAGACAAACTAGAATGCTGACAGAGGCACTTCTAACATGTACAGTTGGCAGCTATGTAGCAGAAATGATAGCTATCCAATCACTTCTACATGCTCTGGAAAGACACCCCCCCCCCTTCCTATTCTCCCTTGGGTATTATAAAATCAGAGGTGTTAGCTCAAGACATGTCAAATCATGGTGGCTCTGTCCAGGAAAGTCTGTGCTCAGTCAGCTTTACCAGGGTGCACGGTTGACCCCTGCTGTCTCCCTAAAGAGAACAAGCATCCCCTTGTAAATAAAAAAAAAAAAAGTCTAATTAAAATTTTAAAAGCTTTCCTATGTACACGCACATATGAATGCAAACATGCCATTCGGCCTTGCACATGTACAAAAGGATGACTGTGCCACCCAGTAGATATAGCCATTTATGGCAGAACAAGACCAAAACTTATAGGGCCAACATTCTCAGTTAGATTTGATGACTTTTTAAGGTTTTTTAAAGCATCACCTATGAACAATGTTAGGTGCTGTCATTTTCCGCCACTTCGTACGGCCACAGTTCTGAGAGTTAAAATGTTGCATATTTGTTACTCAATGCAACTTAATCTTTCAACCAAAAAATTTGGGATGTTAGTGTGTTTTTTTTTTTTTTGTTTTGTTTTTTTACTAAAAATATAGATTTAGTATAGCAGATTTCAAATTATAAAAACCTTTTTAACTGAAATTATTTTATTCTACGGGGTCTTTGCTTTCAGGGCTTGTTTAATCTTTAAATCTGTGTGGGCCAAATGATAAAAAAAAAAGGCTTTGATGGGGAAAGGGTTAAACAATCCTCAAAGCGAAATTTAAAAAAAAAAAAAAGAGAGGCTTCAACTGCTTATTTACCCCTGTCCGTGGTAAAGTTAGCCCAATTCCTGTTGCTTTTTCTCATCAGCTTTGTCTGCATGAGATAAGGTCATAGTATAATTTAGATTAAATAATTTATGTATATGTGTTTTAAGGCTGAACTCTGGCTTGGATTTTAATTTTTGACTCCTACTTTCCTGTCCCTTTTTTTTTTTTTTGGCTAAGAACAGCAGAGAGCACATAGTTACACTATGAGCCTGGCTGAAAAAAAAAAGTCCATTTAGTTCAACAAATAAATTGATACACATCTGAGTGTAGCAGTATAAAAATTAATGTATTAACACAACAATTGGCAACTTACAAGACAATGCAGTGATATCAGGCATATAAATGTAGAAACCTCATTCAGGGTTGGCTTCCAGAGATGGACCTTTGCAGAACCTTGGGAGGGATTGCAGCATCTGTGACTGTAATGCAAAAGACACCACTGGGGGCAGCAGACTAAGTGTAGCAATAGGTGAATGAAAAGCCAGCTTTGTAAATAGAAACTCGCAAAAGTAAAGGGTTAGGAGCCTTATAACATGTGGGTCCAATTGTCCAGATGTAGGATAGCTACACAGGAGCCTATGGATGTGGATGGGAGACCACAAGATGGTTGACGGTGCAGAGCAGGTGGCTCAGAAAGTGATGTCGTGTGTGGGCGTGGTTGACCAGTGTGTTGGTCATATACCCTTCTGCACCATATCTCTCCACATACATGTCATTTTTTTTTTTTTCTTTTTACTTACCTAATTTCTAAGTAAATTTTACATATTTAAGATCCATGATTACATCCATTTGAAAGCGAAATTGTAGCCGTACCCTACATCTGGAGGAGATATTATTGAAATTATGTATCGCAGGACACCCAGGCCTTCCTAATCACATTTCCTACTTGCTGTAATAGAACAGTTTGAAATAAACAAGAAAGTTGCACAACCAGTGGCTTGGGGATGGAGCAGGCACAGTGACCTCTGTATGTCCTACATATAGTATATTAGGGAAACTGAGCTCTGGAAATGTTGCATTGGGTACCAGATTATTTATTCGCTGCATCTTTGTATGCAAAAAGCAGCTCATATTGGTTAAACGTAGATAATTACCTTTACAATCAGAATTTTCCAGCCATATTTTAGCTTTAACTGTTTGATAGAGAACAACCTGCTGTTTACAAATGTAAATGGTTAATTCAAATTACACTTAGCTAATTTAGAGGAGTAATTTATTTATTCTCCCTGCTTTTGTATGGCGTTTCAGCAGAGAGAAATGACCTTAGTGGAAAGAAGGTACTGCTGTGCTCTGTGTAGAAAAGCCAGAATGCTTTGTTAAACCAGTATTTTGGGTGCTTTTAGCTTGAAAGTTAATGTGTAAAATAAAACATCAGTTTAAAAAGGCATACACTGTAAAGAAAAATAAAAAAAAATAACATTTTACTCCAAACATTCTCTCTAACCTAATATGGTTTTAAAAAAAAAAAAAAAAAATATTTTTTTTATAGCTGTGTGGCTTGAATTGGATAGCATTCCCAACATAGATATATCCATGGAGATTGAACGTAAAGATCATATAACTGACTTCTTTTTTTATTATTTTTTTTTTTCCTAATGCATAGCTGCCAGCAGATCCCCAATTTTCACATACTGTCCAAATTTTATTTTAAAGATTTGGCCCCAAAAACCTTACTAGGCCTCTGATTTTTTCAGTTTAGCAAGCTGTACAGCACAGTCCATTTTTTTTCTGCATGTGGTTTGTGCTATTCTTTTAAAAAGCTATTACTTAACTGACTTTTTTTTATAAGTAAATTTAGAGCTGGGCAGATATTTTGATGGGTTGTGTCTTTTTGGCATCATCTTCAGATTTGCAGGGACACTGCTTTGCGATTCCGGGTACAGTGAGATTTCAGCCCATTCATTTGAATGAGCTGAAATCGTGGCAGACCGCCCCAAAAGTATTGGATGCACTACTTTGCAAAATGCACAGCAACCTGGATCGCATGGTACTACTTTTGTATCATGCATACTAGTGCAGGCAAACACTGAGTTTGTGACCTGTGTTTGTGGTGTTAAGTTATTACTGACACCACTGCAGATTGCAAGTGGAGTTAATTTTGAATGTGGTGTAGGAAACATGCACGGAATGTGGGTTTCACACACCTCTTTCTGGTGTGAACTGACCCTTAAGATGGGAATTCAGGTAAGTTGTTCAAATACTGTCCTCGATGACCTTGGTGCTTCACAATACCATTCTGAAATGTTTACTATTTTGGATTGGTGTAGTGCGTTGACATTAAATATTCCTTCCATTAAATATTTAAAAATATTAACTTAAACAGCAAAGATCGTATGAATTGATTGTGAGAATCAAATGTAACCTTATTCGAGAAATGTTATTCTGAAGTTTATCAATATTCTAAATCAATCTCTAAAATAGAAGGGGGGGGGCTTCTACTTTGAAGTTGAACAGTTAAAAAATTTGGGTCAAATTCCATGGGCACATTACTAAAATGAGAGACTGGACCTTTGTTCAGTTGTTCCTAAAGCTGGATACACACAATACAACTTTTGTTGTTAGATTTCCTTTAGATTTACCTTCAACTTTTGTTCGATTTCCTTTAATTCAACTATGTAATGCAAGGGCCTGCCTGATTGCATACAAATGGAAAGTGTTTAGGTTTGACCTCATATTATATGGTTTTGGTAAATCTAAAGGAAAAAATCTAAAGAGAATTATATAGTGTGTATCCAGCTTAAGAGCGCATTTTTCAAGACTGCCTTAAGTGGTTTAAAGACACAAGATGATCTTCATTTTTTGTAGCAAACCCTGTCTTCAAATGTAGGATAAGCCAATCTGAGTGTGCGTGTTTATGGAAAGACTTTTTGTTTTTTGGCTCGTTCCTGCATGTCCCATCACATTTTTATATATGTGGTTAGCTTTAGGCAAACCAGCTTAGAGCTAAAGCATTTCCAGAATGCCATTTGAAATGTTGGGAACTCTAATACTCTTGTGCCTTTTTTAATTCGCAGTTTGAAATGTAACCATTGTTGATCTCCCTTTCCCATAATAGTATGTACCATTAAGGCATGTTTTATAGAAAACATCAAGTTACGAAAATTCTTTATAAATTTGCTAAAGTGCATAGTACTACTGTTTAAGGCATGCACATTCTTTGATTCATACTCCTGTATATCTCATGGTAATGTAAAAGCATTTGCCTTTGTATTTAAAGATATATTTGACAATTCAGAATGCTGTTTTAGGTGTCAAATGACATAAACAGACAAAGCATGTACATGTGTTGCCCCCATCACTGTATATTTTTCTTGTTCCGTTTTTTTTTTTTTTTCCTAAATATACCTAATGCTAAAGCCTTAACCTGAAAACATTGGGGAGATGGACTTGATGTGGCCCCTTTTCCTATTTAGTGTTCCGATCAATTATATCTGGGCTTATTCAGTGAGGCAAGAAATCAGAATTGCTCTTTTATTAATCTGCTGTAAAGTATAGCTAAAGCCAAAAGGTTTCTTTTGTTTTGGATAGAGTAGGGGAATGTTAAAAGTGAAAGTTTTTTTATTTATTTTTTTTTTTTTGCCATCTGTGTCCCATTAGAGAGATTTTCCTTCACAACCTGTTCTGTATCTTTCCATGTGAAATCCCCTCTTTGGGCCAGTTCACACCACAAAAATACACTCCGGATATGTTTTGGATGAGTTTTTGCTTACAATTCACAGCACACGCAGTTCCACTACATTTTTTATGTTTTGCTGTGTTCCAGTACAGTTCTGTAAAGAAAAATGTAGCCTTTTTCATGCAGAAAAAATGCACTAGACTGCATCTGGTGTGAATTAGCGCTCAGACCATTGTCAGGGGAACAAGTGTCCCCAATGAAGATTTCCTAGATTCCTGGTCAACTCAAACTTTTTGGATTTACCCTTGCTTTCTTTCTTGGTGACAATGATAATTGGGAGTGAGTTTTCCTAACGGCAATTAGAAACCTGAAAGTAGTTCTAACCTCAAATCTCAAAAGAAAATGCCTTTAGATATACTTTAACCAATAGCAGAAAATATTAGAATAAGTAATCTAATGCATAATTTTTTTTCTTGGCTGTACTTCACTGAATAATTTTTAAGTCAATGTAAAGGCATAGTATCTAAGGCTGGCCTTAGAGTATGTCATTGTGATGTTTTTTTACTTAAAATGTCTGCAGGGCACTAGCTGCTGATGATACTTACTCCTTAAACTGTGCTCCTTTTTTTCTGCTAATTGAAAGGAACTGGTTCATTATTCAAAGAAGAAATCGCTGAAGGTTCAGTTAAAGTAATTTTACAGCATGCTGGAAAATGGATACAGAGTTCATTCTTGGTGTTGTCATTTCTAAATTCACACTACCTCGAGAGGATTCAGACCATTTTACAGCTGGTAAATGGCCAAACTAAGATCTAAATGAGTATCAGGTGGAGGCTGTGTGTTAAATTATACTGTAAAATGACTATTGGCAAGATAAGTGCTCATTTTACCCCATTATAAAATATACTTAAACTCCATCTCCCCATCAGCTGGCAGGGCATGCACAACCACCCTTTAAAATATTCTCATTCTTGCACCTTATCCTCCTTCCATGTCATAACTGAACTCCTTCTTTAAGCTGATGAACTGAAGAGGAATTTCTACTGAATTAAATTTTGGGAAGCACTTGTGCAAGGAATGAGAAACCTGAATGAGAAGATTTTGAAGAGTGACTATGTGGCATCAATTCACATTTTACCATAAAAGCATTGGGGAGAAGCCTGAAAAGGAAAAGGTAAATTTTGAAATGGCAAAGAGAACCAGTCATAACTACGCCTATGCAGAAAATTGAAATATTCTTTCGTGAACTGTAGCCCTGTGGGCTTATGAAATAATCATCTTGCCTCGCCTTATTTAGCGCTATTGCATTTTCTGAGAGATTCTTTAGCTTAAGCTCCGGTTTCCACTTCTGCGACTTGAGAGTTCGAAGGCGCATGACAAGTCAAGCCCTAATAACGGCAATAGAACCATTGTAATTGGTGTGACTCAGGTTGCTCTGACTTAGAAGAAGGTTCCTGCACTATTTTGGGGCAATTTCAATATGACTTGCATTGACTTCTGTTGAAGTTGTACGCAAGCTGCGATGAAGTCGTGCAGGGATTTTGAAGCAACGCTATTTTTAACCGTGCCTAAGGCTAGGTTTACACTAGCCTGCACGGTAAAATGCAGTCTACCGAGTGGCTGCTCTGTCAGGGAGCAGTGGGATGCATGTTTCAGGGCATTGCACTGCTTTTTTTTTTTTTTTTTTCTGCTCCCCAACTTTTGTAACTCTCCCTAGTGTAGTGACACCTCATTCATGTCACTGCACAGCAGCACAGTGACATGCAGCACAATCATCTGCAGAGAAAAGTAGACCACAGCACACACTTTACTGCAATGCACATAACTCCAGTGTGTGAACAGGGTGCATAGAAAACAATGGTTTTCTATATCCTCTAGCGCTGAGCTATGTTTATCCAGTAAAGATAAATGCAGACTACCACCCATAGCTGCTTGACCTTCTATATTGCCCAGTTTCTGAGAGTTTTTTTTTCCAGGGAGATATAATAAAATAGGAGCTCATGGGCAGAAGCAAGGAGACTTCAAGTGAGCTCTGACTCTTAAACTGAAGCGCCAGACATTCAACCTGCAGAATTGTAATTGAATATTTGAAGTCTTGCATAAGCCGATTATGATTGGTTCTCTGCAAGGGAAACATACTGAGAGAAAAAGGAACTTTTCCTTTAGTTATCTGATGCTGTCTGGTTTCAATACTTTCTAAATCTCTGACCTGGAACAGGCATACAGTCAGAGTAAGGTCAGAACAGCTGATCAGCGTACTTGTTGGGTTAGTGAATCAGAAAGCTATAAAGTCGGTAATTCTGCAAAATGGCCTAATTTATACAGGAGAAGTTACTATGGACTATAGGTAACCTATTATTTCTAGGATATGGGAGCATCACCGAGGTACATGCTGATGAAAATGGTCTTCGATTCCACAATGGTAGTTTCCATATAGCAGGTTTTGAACTATTTATTGTCAGGTCTTCTAGGACTAATGGTGCTTCCTTACAAATCAAAGCTTTGGTACCTTCATGAAAGTATATATTTCTTTGCCCATTCGCTCTAAATATATTTGTCCACTCATACAAACATGTAGTTGTTTTATTGTTTTCATTGTGATGAAATGGGTACTAAATGTTATCGTTGAAATCAGCCTGGGAGTTAACAACCATGCATTACTTTTTTTCCCCCAAAAACCTATAAATAAATCATTCTTTTACATTGTATTTCTGGCTTTTGAATACTGTTATGGCAAGTCCTATATAAGTTATTTTTACTAAAAACCTAAATCCTAATGAATTTCTTTTTACTATAAACATTACAGTAATGATTAACACAGGGTTGTGCTTTTATTATTGCTATGCTCTGTGCAAAAACCCCTGTTGACAGTCTTGAGATGGTATCCATCATATTGATGGATGCAAGGCTACATAGCAGCTGTGCAAGCCCTGCTTGAAATTTCCTTTATATGGAATTTCAGGATATTTGGGGCACAGAATGGATGAAAATAAATGCATACAGGTACTTTAAGATGCCTGCTACTTAGAAAAAGGTCTCCATATGTAAACCAACCCACAGAAACTGTATGAAGGTAAAGACTCCACCTGAAATGGCAAATCAACAAAGAAATTGTGTTTAACCACCTAAGGAACAGTAGAAGACTGTTTTCTATTTCCACTCCACCTGAAATGCTAGTTGTCTGGCCATTATACTGATTTTCAATCCTCTATTTTTGAGGTATTGGGGTTGGTTTACTAATGGTGCATATGCTGCTCACTTTGCAGGGGAATCTCCTTTTAGCTTTGTGAATGTGATTAAACATCACTTTACAAAGAGTACTCAAACACATGCAAGAGAAATAAAAATAAAAAAACAGCATTTTAGTCAGCGGAGCTTCACCTCATTTACTAAGCTAAGGGAAAAATTCCTATTTGGTTTTAGCAAATCAACATGGTTTGTTTCAGTTGCTGCCTAATTGTTTCTTTCAGGTAATTGACTTAAAAGTCAGCCAGGCAACTAGCATATTCAGAAGGTAGGCAGCATACCTATCTAGAATTATGTTTTTAGTTGTCATGTAGAACTAGACTTGTTTTGTAAGGTTGAAGACATTTCTTGGGTTATTCAGGCCCCTTTAGTTGTAATGAGTGTAAGGAAAAGAAGTGAATGTAGTGAAATTTCACTTGTCAAAAATGCGCACAAAGAAACCCTAATGTCTCCACCCTGACATTCTGACAAAAATTTACACCGTAGGCCAAGTAACGTCAAGGATTAAAACCTATAAAGCCTTTCTGACGCAAAGGATGGGATTTTGTAAGTTGACCAGTGTGGTTCCACATTTTCATACGTCAAATCCAAGTTGTGGACAATACCATCTGCCTTTCCCATGGTGAATAGCTCAAGGTGTTGGTGCTACCTGTGTAGATATAAAGCAGGGGGTTGCCAATTTTTAGACCTCCCAGCTGTTGAATAACAACAAATTCCATGAGGCACAGCTGGAGGGCTGAAGATGCCTTCCCTCTGAATGCTGGGGAAGTTTTTTTGGCACCTATTTAAACTGAATAAGTGGCTCAGGTAAGCTGTGAAACCTCATAACAAGCCCAGTTAAATGTGACTACTATTAAATATATCACAACATTGAGAAATGAGAACCTTTACTGATATATATTCACGCCTTTCTCTACATTTGCAAGTGCTCAATTATAAAGTTGCATTGTTTTAATAGGGCTAGTTCACACTGGACTATTTCACACTGGACAACACCCTCTGTGGTAGGAAAATTGTACTATCCACATCAATACTGGATGGGTGGCAGGGAAAAAATAATAGTTCAGGCAATAAGTATATTTGGCTACACCTTCTCTAACATCATGGTTTTTGCATTTATTTATATGAAGAGCAGTGTAAAGTTTAGCAGCAAATTTCAATTTAGTTTTAGTCTTTTGACTAAAATGGTATTTTAGTTTTATTTGCATTTTAGTTATCTGCAATTGTTTTTCGTTTTAGTTGTATTTAGTCAACTGAAATCTCCAGTACATTTTAGTTGTCTGAAATCGAATGGGTTTAGTTAAATTGTAATGCATTATTTAAGTATTTCTCTACAATTTCCAAATTCATTATATACTCCTAGAGTGAAAAAAAATCTAATATGGTATTATTTATGGTATTAAGGTTTGTACATGCGCTACAGACACAGATTGAGTCGTTTTATAACGTCTTTAAGTAAAATCAAGTTTCGTTACAACAATATTGCTTTTTTGACAGTGAACATTAAAATACAAATTTTAAAACTCTTTGCAGGACTATGCCACCATGCAGTGTACATTTACATGAACTTTTAACAGTTCAAGGAACTGAACACAACAAAACATTTCAGCAGAGGTGGGGGACTTGAGTCACATGACTTGACTTAAGTCAGACTTAAGTCACCAGTTTGAGGACTGGAGACTTGCTTGACTAAAATTTATAAAAGACTCGACTTGACTTTGACTTGGTAGTTATGACTTGAGACTTGACTTTGACTTGAGACATATGACTCGAAATGACTTTACTTTTTCAAGTTATTAAATATTTGCATTTTCTCAAGATGTGTTAAAGCAAAATTAATGTGCCTGTTATGTTTCTGACACCACAGTCACTTAAAACACCTCAGTGTGTTCTGATTTTTAGGACACTAGAACAATGGAAATACTTAACATGTTTTTAGTGACTGTGGTGTTAAAACATGACCAGACTAAGGATTTTGAGCTGTTTGGGCATTCAAAGTGTTTCTTTAATATGCCAAGAAAAAAGCACTAAGCAGTTTTGTTAATGTTGAAAATAAAACAAAACCTTTCCTGACCACTGACTTTTAACTGATTTAGCCACTTTCCGTCTAGCCACGTTGACCTACATCGGCTGACTTTGTGAGTTTGTACCGGGGTGATGCCTCTTGCTAGGGAATGTTTTTTAGAGCCGGCGGTCGGCTTCCCGGCAGTAATGACCGATGTTGCTCGGGAGCCGCTCGATCGTTACCCTGGAGAGCGGGAGGGGACGTCCCCCTCCCGCCGCCTTCTGTGGCTCTACCCTGGTCTCCCGTCCCACCGGGAGACCCGAGCAACCAGCCGACGCATCCACTGGCTGGATGGAGTCCCGATCGAAGCTGGAAGTGGCTTCGATCGGGTCTCCGATGACGTAACCCGGAGGCGACATCCATGACGTAACGTCCGGGTTACTCGGCTGCTAAAGGCGGCAGTTTTAAAAAGTGAATGTGTTCAAAAATGCAGTTTTCGGCGTTTTTAATATATGGAAGCGTAGTGGAGGGGTTTGGGGTCTTTTAGACTCTCGATCGCTTAATAAAGAGTACCTGTCACTACATATTGCTGTCACAAGGAATGTTTACATTGCTTGTGACAGCAATAAAAGTGATCAGATTTTTATTTTTTTTTTTTAAAAACTGTGTTAAAATAAAAAAAATAAATAAAATAAATAGGAAAAAAAATTTTTTAGCCGTCCCCGTTAGCTCGCGCACAAAAGAAAACTTATACGGAAGTCGCGCTGCAAATGAAATCGCTGTTCACACCACACATGTGAGGTATCGCCGCGATTACCAAAGCGTGAGCAATAATTTATAAAAAAGAGCTACACTCTAACTCTAAACTGGTAACCGTTAAAAAATTTTTAAAGCGTCGCCATATGGAGATTTTTATTGACCGTAGTTTGTTGCCATTCTGCGGGTGTGCGCAATTTTAAACCGTAACATGTTGGGTATATATTTACTCGGCGTGACATCTTTCACGATATACAAAAAAATGGGCTAACTTTACTGGTTAGTTTTTTTTAAATGCAGTGAAATGGGATTTTTTTCGTAATTTTTCCCCAAAAAATGGCGTTTGAAAGACCCCTAAGCAAATACCGCGTGACAAAAAATATTGCAATGACCGTCATTTTATTCTCCAGAGTCTTTGCTAAAAAATATATATAAATAAAGTATATAATGTTTGGGGGTTTTAGGTAGTTTTCTAACAAAAAATACTGATTTTAACTTGTAAACAAAAAGTGTCAAAAATGGGCTTGAGGCTAAAGTTTTTAAAGGTAAAAATTGGGGTAGATCAGTATTTTGACTTGATTTGTGACTTGACCAAAATAAATGACTCCACTTGACTTGCTTGCTTCTCGCTACAGTAACTTGGGACTTGCTTGAGACTTGAAGGTTAAGACTTGAGACTTGTTTGTGACTTGCACATGTGTGACTTACTCCCATGTCTGCATTTCAGCAGGTATAATCACACAGCACAGACACTGTCACTGGCACAGCATAATAAGCCAATACTCGAGGGTAATGCTTATTTCTACAATAAGAATCCGTTTGCAGTCAGTTTATTATTTCAACAGTTCTAATTCTCAGATACATTCAGAGAAAAAGTGCACAGTCTACAATAATGCCATTAGTGTGTGGATAAGAACAATCACCACTTTTTATCAACTCCTCTCTTTCACTGTTCACAATGACAATAGAGGTAAATATCACTCTAAAAGGACTTCAAGGGGCATAACCCCGGCGTAAGGCTGCCCTATTTGACAGATACTGATCTATTTTTCTTTTTCGTTAGTGTTAACTTTACCTCTTTTGTAAATGTGTCAATGCTAAGAGAGAGAGGAGGTAATAAAAAGTGGTGAGTAAAGATTGGGGGGTGATATGTGCGCTGTCACTTGGGTATTCAAATAGGAGGAATTCCTAGAATGTATTGCAGCTGATGATGATAAAGATAAGAAGAATATTTCCGCGCTAAATTTAAAATAAGATAAATAACAGTGAATAAATATGAGCAGCTAGCACCAAAATCAACTAACAATGATCAATAACCATAATTCTTCCAAAAGTGCAGCGCTAAAGTAAATGAAAAATTCTGAATATTTGTGTGACAAGTGGAAAAACCACAAAAAACATAACCCCATGGGTAGTGTCCAAAATACTGGATAAAGTCCCAAAACAATAGTGCAAATGAAAATGAATCCACATGCAGGGTGTTGAGAAGAATAATCCTTTCGGTGACTCCAAGGAAAAGTGAAAGATGGGGACACCTCTGTGCACAGGTATCACAAGCCGCTTACCAGAACTCCGTGGCTACTCAATTTAATGAGACAGCCTCTCCCAGCAAGGTGTTATACCAATATCATCAGCGGATGTCAAGCTCAGGTACTTCTTAATGACTCCGTCATACATATATGGGTATATGAGAAAAATAGAGGCCCATAGCGTAATAGCGTAATCCCGTACACATATATTCCAATTTATTAAAAGAAAACTACTCACAATCAGAAGGTAAAAAACAGGCACATAGAATAAGCTGTTTCCTGGATCAAATGTATACCATAATTGATCATGGGCAGGGATTAGAAGCCGTACAGTATTATTTGGATCTGTGGAGCTCTATACCCTGTGAACAAAGGAGATTTATAATCGACATTATCAAATTTGCTATGTCTCATAACCTATTCTGGTTTAACAACACGTATTATCTACAGAATAGAGGAGTCGCGATGGGGGCTAAATTTGCCCCCAGCTTAGCGAATTTGTTTATGGCCAAATGGGAGGAGGATGTCGTCTTTGTTAACCGGCCGCCACAACTAATATTGTGGTGGCGCTACATCGATGACATCCTCCTATGGGATGGCGACACCCCCTCGATGGATTCCTTTATTTCTAGCTTGAATACCAATGATAGGGGTATCGAGCTTGACCATACTAGCAGCTCCACACATTACATTTCTTGACTTGAATTTGGTGGTACAGGGAGATAGAATTATCACCACCACTCACTTTAAGAAAACAGATCGTAACAGTTTTATTCCCTATGACAGTTGTCACCATCAGTCATGGCTTAATGTTGTTCCCAAGGGACAATTTCTGCGATTACACAGAAATTGTACCCGACAAGACGATTTCTTACAACAAGCCAACACCCTTAAAACAAAATTTGTGGAGAAGGGGTATGATGCTATCCAATTGGATGCGACCATTAGGGACACAGCTGCTATTTATAGATCGTCTCTATTACGCCCGAGTTTGAAAGGGAATGACAATCAAAGTTTCAAAAACGTATTTGTCACTTCCTATTTTACCCAACATTTCCTAATCAGAAATATTATTAAAAAACACTGGCGGGTCTTAAAAAACGACCGCATTCTGGGCCCTATTTTATCTGAACATCCCAAAGTTATTTTTAAGGGAGTTCCTCCCCTAAGACACAAAATAGCTCAAAATGTTATTGAAAGACCCATTCAACCCTCATTTTTTGCTGATTTTAAAGGTTTTTACCCCTGCCATAGATGTAAGATCTGTTCTCTCAACTCTTTTAAGGGGAGAAAAAATTGAGAATTTTACATCCTCTACCACTGGACGAGAATACAAGATCGATTCTTTTATTACCTGCTCGTCCACCAACGTTGTCTACATGTTGCAATGTAAATGTGGTCAACAGTATGTCGGACGAACGACGAGGAAATTACAGATCAGGTTAGGGGAGCATGTGGGAAACCTTAGGAAAGGTTTCCCTGGTCATAGTGTGTCTAAACACTATGACCAATGTCATCATAAGAACCCCAAAAATACACTATTCATAGGGATAGACAAATTCTCACCTCATTGGAGAGGATCCAATGTAAGACGGGAGATATCAAGGATGGAGACCCGTTGGATCTATTTCCTAAAGACTTATGTCCCTCATGGGTTGAATGTGGAATGGGATGTAAATTCTTTTATTAACAATAGTTGGTTTTAATTTTTTAACCTTTTATCCTATATTTTGTGAGGATACTAACCTTGATCAATACATGTTTGTTATAGATTTGTGGCTAATATAGGACACACATCCTGTTAACATATAGTTTTTCACTTGCACGATATACACTTTATTACATGAGGTTTGGTGATTTGCATCATCATATTGAGAATAATATTTTTATTGATATTACTTTTAAATACATGTGTTCATCCACATGTATTTTATATATATAAAATATATATATATATATATATATATATATATATATATATATATATATATATATATATATATATATAAATATATATATATATATATATATTTTTTTTTTTAACACATTAAACATCATTTGATTCACATTTAATATATTCTTAATATTCACTGTTTTCACCAACAGTCTTTTTGTAAATATATTTATTGAAGTTTTCAGATATCTTTTTCATTTTTTCCTCATCTTTTTATTAATTTTTTATTATTTGTTTTACACACTTTTGGCCACAAGATGGCGTTTTACTCACCAATGGGATGTGGACATATATTAGCCTAACTTTTGAATATTGCATTTTTATAGTAATATGTAATTTTTATTCCTCAATATGCTTAATGATTAATACGGGTTTGAAAAATTAATAATTTTTCCCCATTCTTTGTGATTAATACACTGTACTCCACCATATCTTAAGCATGCTTTCAAATCGTGAGCGTGATTCACTGACTTTACTAGTTGGTATATACCATAGTCCGCAATGGTCCGTTCGTACTATGGTACCATAGAGAGTGGTGGAGTATAGAGTAGCCCATCACTTCCTTATTGTTGTAGATCATGTGACAACACAACTTCCGTTTTTGGGCGTAACAACCATTGGCGGACATACACCACCTCCGTTTTTCGCGTTGAGTAATCATTGGTGGACGGGGTTGTCACTCATCTCAGATGTGGGGGTACAAAGGCGTGTGATTTACATTTGGAGTCACGCCCAGATGACGTCTTTTGATGACGAAACGTTGGCGACTCCAGACGTAACGTCCACACGCCCCCTTACGGAGCCGGCTGCTTTCATATTGTCTTATGCTGCTATGGATACCTGCGGGACGCCGCCATTTGATCCAGGAAACAGCTAATTCTATGTGCCTGTTTTTTACCTTCTGATTGTGAGTAGTTTTCTTTTAATAAATTGGAATATATGTGTTACGGGATTACGCTATGGGCCTCTATTTTTTTCATATATCTATATATGTATGACGGAGTCACTAAGAAATACCTGAGCTTGACATCTGCTGATGATATTGGTATAACACCTTGCTGGGAGAGTCTGTCTCATTAAATTGAGTAGCCGCTGATGATGATAATGAGATTAGGATAAAATCCTATCCCACCTGCAGCCAGCCCTGGTAAATTCACTAAATACCAATCAATATCAAATCTCAAAAGTGAGTCGGCACTGGTGGGAAACAATCTCAGAAGGGGCTCAAAAGTGGGTTTCCTATTCGCATACGTGTAGTACAATCTTCTTCTGATAAAATATGGTGGGAATTATCATTTACACAATTCTGTAAAAATTGTGAGAATATATAAAAACTGCTAAAATGACCAAGTAAATCCGATTGTGAAAAAGTCTAGTAAATTCTGAATCATAAAGGCTTAGTATCCGGATCCTAAAACAAATGGTGTATGTATCTTCAATATAAATATACAGATAAAATTCTGAATCCTAAAATATGTGTCCAACTCTTACAAACAGAAATATTTCTGATAAAAGTTATAAAAAGGTATGTATCCAAATCCTAAAACCAATGGTGTTACCGTCTTCAATAAATAGATCAATAATAGTAAAATCCGAATCCTGACAAGTATGTATCCGAATCATACAACATATACATACGTATCTTACCAACAGAAATATTTCTGATAAAAGTTATAAAAAGGTATGTCCAAATCCTAAGACCAATGGTGTATCAGTCTTCAATAAATAGATCAATAATAGTAAAATCTGAATCGTGACAAGTATGTATCCGAATCATACAACAGAAATATTTCTGATAAAAGTTATAAAAAGGTATGTCCAAATCCTAAGACCAATGGTGTATCCGTCTTCAATAAATAGATCAATAATAGTAAAATCCGAATCGTGACAAGTATGTATCCGAATCATACAACATATATATATATATATATATACGTATCTTACCAACAGAAATATTTCTGATAAAAGTTATAAAAAGGTATGTATCCAAATCCTAAAACCAATGGCGTATCCATCTTTAATAAATAATAAAATCCGAATCGTGACAAGTATGTATCCGAATCATACAACATATATTTAAGCAGCTCCTTGTATGTCTAAAGCCTAGACCATGTACATATCCAAATCCTAAAATATATATCCAGCTTCTACTCTCAGGCATACAACGCCAAATCACAGTATCAAGCGATAGTAATCGCAGTAATAGGTGGTCACTATAAAGTAGTTTCAGATGATCTGATATCACAATCAGATAATAACTCCAATATATACTAATGTGATAACCATTCAATTCTGGGTGAATAAATAAATAATTAAATATAATATTAATAAATATCCATCAGTGCATTCAAATCATAAAATCCATATTGCATAGAAAATTATAAAAAATACAGGTGAATTGCAAAAATACTTCAAGTGAAATAAAACAACCTAGTGTGGTGATCAATAAATATATGGACATAAATCAATGTATGGACATAAATAAATCAAGTAGATAGATATAGTGCAATTAGCAGTCCATATGTGATAAAAAAGCTGGTGCAATTAAAGTTGGTGCAGTGAAGAAAATAGAAAGTTAATTCGTGCACATATAATAAAGTGACAATTGGTGGATTTCTGAGGAAACTTGTGAACATCCAGTAATGTGATCCGAAGTGAGCCGTGTAGGTATAGAAGCAGTGGCCGCTCACCTCACTGCACCTTTTAAGGCGCTTTATGCTGGTATCTAGCTTTTGGATACTGGGCTTCTCCGGTGGCTCCAACCTCCACTTTTCATTCGATAGTTGTCAATCCCACTTTTACTTGTGCGGTAACAGTATAATCCGGAAAAAGAAGCAATAATGCTCAAATAGTGAAGTATATAAGGACTCACTTTTATTGGTAAAATCAGGGGAAACAGGAACACTCACATTTAATACAGATAAAATGGGCACAACGATCCAGCTAGCCGCACTCTTGCGGTGTTGGTTCCTCTGGGTACTTCCGGCCACGGCCGTAAAACCGGAAGTCGACGTCACCCGATGCCTCCCGACTAGTTGCATCACAGATCACGTGACTTTATCTGATCCCTTGAGTCGGGAGGCATCGGGTGACGTCGACTTCCGGTTTTACGGCCGTGGCCGGAAGTACCCAGAGGAACCAACACCGCAAGAGTGCGGCTAGCTGGATCATTGTGCCCATTTTATCTGTTTTAAATGTGAGTGTTCCTGTTTACCCTGATTTTACCAATAAAAGTGAGTCCTTATATACTTCACTATTTGGACATTATTGCTTCTTTTTCCGGATTATACTGGTACCGCACAAGTAAAAGTGGGATTGACAACTATCGAATGAAAAGTGGAGGTTGGAGCCACCGGAGAAGCCCAGTATCCAAAAGCTAGATACCAGCATAAAGCGCCTTTATAGAAGCAGTGGCCGCTCACCTCACTGCACCTTTTCCTACACGGCTCACTTCGGATCACATTACTGGATGTTCACAAGTTTCCTCAGAAATCCACCAATTGTCACTTTATTATATGTGCACGAATGAACTTTCTATTTTCTTCACTGCACCAACTTTAATTGCACCAGCTGTTTTATCACACATATCATATGTTGTATGATTCGGATACATACTTGTCACGATTCGGATTTTACTATTATTGATCTATTTATTGAAGATGGATACACTATTGGTTTTAGGATTTGGATACAAACCTTTTTATAACTTTTATCAGAAATATTTCTGTTTGTAAGAGTTGGACACATATTTTAGGATTCAGAATTTTATCTGTATATTTATAGTGAAGATACATACACCATTTGTTTTAGGATCCGGATACTAAGCCTTTATGATTCGGAATTTACTAGACTTTTTCACAGTCGGATTTACTTGGTCATTTTAGCAGGTTTTATATATTCTCACAATTTTTACAGAATTGTGTAAATGATAATTCCCACCATATTTTATCAGAAGAAGATTGTACTACACGTATGCGAATAGGGAACTCACTTTTGAGCCCCTTCTGAGATTGTTTCCCACCAGCGCCGACTCACTTTTGCGATTTAATAAAAAGTGGTGATTGTTCTAGTTCCACATACTAATGGTATTTGTAGCAAACCCATTTTTTCCTATGACTTTTATTGACAATTAAAACTGTTGTTGAATTGATTCTATCACAGTAAGCACAACCCACAAGCATTAGGTATGCTTCTTATGTTAGAAATACCTAGAGAGGGGGGCGGAGCTTGGCTGTGGATGAACATGGCCGTGTGAAGCTGCCGGTCCGCCAAGGGAGAAGACAAAGCAGCAGATACTGCCAGCATCAGCCGCTGCACCCACGCCGCACCAGCTCCTCACCGCTCGGAGAGTCATAAAGGATGACTCTGAGGAGGAGGAACATACCGCCCGAACCTCGCCGCCTCACTGAATTCTTCAGCGGCTCAAGGCCGCACAGGTCCCAAGATGGTGCCAGACATGGTTCTCCAGCAGTCACACACGCTTCCCCAGGGAAGATACACCACTGTCACGAACCGGCAGGACTGGTAGTGGATCCTCTGGACCAGAGAGACGATGGCGCGGGTTGTACTAGAGGACCGGTTCTAAGCAGTTACTGGTCTTCACCAGAGCCCGCCGCAAGGCGGGATGGATTTGCTGCGGCGGTAACTACCAGGTCGTGTCCCCTAGTAACAACTCGATCTCTCTGGCAGCTGATATGGCGTGGTACACAGGGAGTAGGCAAGAGCGTAGTCGGACGTAGCAGAGGTCAGGGCAGGCGGCAGAGGTTCAAAGGCGAGATGTCGGTAGCAAGGATTCAGCAACAGGCAAAGCAAACAAACACAGAAGGGAAAGCTTTCACAGAGGCACAAGGCACAAAGATCCGGCAGGAAGCTGTGTGAGGAGAAGGTATTAATGAGCAGTGCACAGGTGAAGCCTAATTAAGTCAGCACTGCCTTTCACAAACCTTAACCCTTAATAACCAGTCTGGGCCAGGTACCAATCACCTGTGCACTGGTCCTTTAGATCTAAGAGTCCCAGTGCGCTGTGAGCGCTTCGAGGCCAGCAGGGGGCCCGGAGCGCTGAGCGTAACAGTACCCCCCCCCCCCTTTGGTCTCCCCCTCTTTTTGGGACCCAAGAACTTGCGGATGAGGCTGCGGTCCAGGATGTTCTCCTCCGGCTCCCAAGATCTCTCCTCAGGGCCGCAGCCCTCCCAATCGACCAAAAAAAATCTTTTCCCCCGGATGACTTTGGTCGCTAGGACTTCTTTGACCGAAAAAATATCAGAGGTACCAGCGACAGGGGTGGGAGAAAGAAGTTTAGGAGAGAAGCGGTTAAAGATAGCAGGTTTGAGAAGGGAGACATGGAAAGAGTTATGGATTCGGAGAGAGGGTGGAAGATGGTAGGACACCTGGTTAATGCGGCTCTTGATTTTAAAGGGACCCAAGTAACGAGGGCCCAACTGGTAACTTGGGACCTTAAATCTGATGAATTTCGAGGAGAGCCACACTTTGTCACCGGGACTGAATTCCGGAGGAGCTCTGCGACTTTTATCGGCCTGGAACTTCATACGGGCCGAGGCCTTGAGGAGGGCTGAGTGGGTCTCTCGCCAAATAGAAGAGAAGTCCTGAAGGAGGTCCTCTACAGCTGGTACAGAAGAGGGAGCAGAGGTCCGAGGCAGAGGTGGCAGAGGATGACGACCATAGACCACAAAAAATGGGGATTTATTGGAGGCAGAAGATTGCTTGAAATTGTAAGAAAACTCTGCCCAAGGGAGTAAATCCGAACAATCATCTTGACGGGAGGACACAAAATGGCGTAGATAATCTCCCAGAATCTGGTTCACCCGTTCCACTTGGCCATTGGACTGAGGGTGATACGAGGAAGAAAAGTCCAACTTGACTCCGAGCTGACCACAGAGAGCCCTCCAAAATCTGGAAACAAACTGCACCCCACGGTCCGAGACGATGTGTCTGGGAAGGCCGTGGAGGCGGAAGATGTGTAGAAAAAACTGTTTGGCCAACTGAGGCGCGGACGGGAGACCAGGCAGGGACACAAAGTGAGCCATCTTTGAAAATCGGTCCACCACGACCCAGATGACCGTTTTACCATGGGAGGAGGGAAGATCAGTGATAAAGTCCATGGCGATGTGCGACCAAGGGGTCTCAGGAACAGGAAGAGGCAGAAGAAGACCCGCAGGTTTCAGACGAGGAGTTTTGTCACGAGCGCAGATCACACAGGATTGGACGAATTCTGTGACGTCTCTCTCCAGAGTGGGCCACCAATATCTTTGGGAAATTAATTGAAGAGATTTTTTAATTCCAGGATGACCGGCAAAAAGGGAAGCGTGGCCCCACTTGAGAATCTGTAACCGCTGACGAGGAGGAACGTAGGTCTTGCCGGGAGGAAGAAGACGCAGGTCCACAGGAGCAACCGAGATGAGACATTCTGGAGGGATAATGTGTTGAGGAGTGGGTATGTCACCCACCACATCTGAAGAGCGAGAAAGGGCATCCGCCCTGATGTTCTTAGCAGCTGGGCAGAAATGAATCTGGAAATTGAAGCGGGCGAAGAAGATGGACCAACGGGCTTGGCGGGGATTTAGTCTTTGAGCTGTTTGGAGGTAGGCTAGGTTCTTGTGGTCCGTAAAGATGATCACAGGGTGAGGAGCACCCTCGAGAAGATGTCTCCATTCCTCCAAGGCTAATTTAATTGCCAGCAGTTCTCTGTCCCCAATAGAGTAATTCTTCTCGGCGGAGGAAAAGGTTTTAGAGAAGAAGCCACAAGTTATGGTCTTGCCTCTGGATGACTTCTGAGTTAGCACAGCTCCGGCTCCCACTGAGGATGCATCCACTTCCAGATAGAATGGCTTGGAAGAATCTGGCCGGGACAGAACAGGTGCAGAAGCAAAGACGGCTTTCAGGGACTGGAAGGCCTCTTCAGCGTGAGGAGGCCAGGTTTTGGGATTTGCACCTTTTCTAGTCAAGGCCACGATGGGGGCCACCAGGGTGGAATAATGAGGAATAAATTGTCTGTAGTAGTTGGCGAAACCCAGGAACCTCTGTATGGCTCGGAGGCCAGAGGGGCGTGGCCAGTCCAGAACCGCTGAGAGCTTGGCAGGATCCATTTGAAGTCCTTGGGCAGAGATGATATATCCCAGGAAGGGCAAGGAGGAACGCTCAAACAGACACTTCTCAATCTTGGCATAGAGGCGATTACTCCTGAGACGGGTGAGAACTTGTTGGACATGGACTCGGTGTTGCTCCAAATTAGAGGAAAAAATAAGGATGTCATCCAGGTATACTACTACACAAGTGTAAAGAAGGTCCCGGAAGATGTCGTTCACGAACTCCTGGAAGACTGCAGGGGCGTTACAGAGCCCAAAGGGCATCACTAAGTATTCAAAATGACCGTCCCTGGTGTTAAAAGCAGTCTTCCACTCGTCTCCCTTTCGAATGCGGATCAGGTTGTAGGCCCCGCAGAGATCCAGCTTGGTGAAAATCTTGGCTCCTCGGAGACGGTCAAACAACTCAGAGATTAGAGGCAGTGGGTAACGGTTTTTAATGGTAATTTTATTGAGTCCTCTATAGTCAATGCAGGGGCGGAGCGAACCATCCTTTTTAGACACAAAGAAAAAACCGGCTCCAGCAGGGGAAGAAGACTTCCTAATAAACCCTCTCTGTAAGTTCTCACGTACATAGTCTGACATGGCCTGAGTCTCTGGAGGTGAGAGAGGATAAATTCTAGCTCGAGGTGGAGTAGAGCCAGGTAATAGGTCAATAGGACAATCATAAGGCCTGTGAGGAGGAAGAGTCTCCGCTTGCTTTTTACAGAAGACATCCGCAAAACGGTGGTAAGTCTTGGGGAGACCTGGTGGCGGAGGAATTAGTGGGTCCCGTTTGATAGGAGCAGGCTTGAGACACCGGTCAGAGCAGGAGGAACCCCAACGCAAAATCTCACCGGTGGACCAATTCAGGACAGGACAATGGCGTTGCAACCACGGTAGACCCAGCAGGAGTTCGGAAGAGCAAAAGGGAAGAACAAAAAATTCCAGAGTCTCTGTGTGAAACACCCCAATGTCCATCCGCAGAGGCTGGGTGCGGTATTGTACCGTAGCAGAGAGTCTCTCCCCGTTGACCGTAGAAATGAGGATCGGCTTGGGAAGACGAATTATAGGAATTCGGTACTTGTCGACCAAGGAGGCGTGAATGAAGTTGCCGGCTGAGCCGGAGTCCAAGAAGGCTGCAGCAGAAAAAAAGGACTTGGACGACAGGAACAACTGCACGGGTATGATGAGACGTGGAGAGGAAGAATCCACACCTAGTAATGCCTCTCCCACATTCACTAGGTGCGAGCGTTTCCCGAACGTTGGGGACGAAGAGGACAGTCCTTAAGGAAGTGCTCGGTACTAGTGCAGTATAAACACAGGTTCTCGTCTCTACGACGGCTTTGTTCTTGCGGGGTCAGGCGAGACCGGTCCACCTGCATGGCCTCCACAATGGAAGACCCAGAGACAGGTTGAGGTGGACGCTGGAACACAGGGGCCAGACGAGGGTAGCGTTTAGGACGAGCTCTTTCCTTTTCAAGATGGAGTTCCTCTTGTCTCTCGGAGAAACGTTTATCGATCCTGGTGGCCAGCAAGATGAGGTTACTCAGTGTAGTAGGCAGGTCACGTGCAGCAAGGACGTCCTTAATGTCACTATTGAGTCCCTTCTTAAAAGTGGCACAAAGAGCTTCATTGTTCCAGTTCAGCTCGGAGGCAAGGGTACGGAACTGGATGGCATAATCACCCACGGTAGAAGTTCCTTGGGACAAGTTTAGCAAGGCAGTCTCTGCGGAGGTAACTCGGGCAGGTTCCTCGAATACGTTACGAAACTCCTGACAAAAATTCTGGACAGATGCGGTGACTGGATCAGCGCGGTCCCAAAATGGTGTAGCCCAGGCCAGGGCCCTCCCGGAAAGCAGACTGAGGATGAAGGCTACCTTGGCTCGCTCAGACGGAAAGTGGTCAGACAGTAGCTCGAGGTGAAGAGAGCACTGAGACAGGAACCCTCGGCATAATTTAGGATCTCCGTCGTACTTGTCCGGCAGAGACAAGCGGATTCTGGACCTGGTAGCAACTGCTTGTGTGGGAGGTGCAGCAGATGCTGACGGAGGAGCTGGCTGTTGCTGAGTTGGCAGGAACTGCTGAAACATAGCGGTCAGCTGAGCCAACTGTTGACCTTGCTGGGCCACAACGGTGGTGAGGTCCGCTAGGCTTGGCAACGGAACATCAGCGGGATCCATGGCCGGATCTTACTGTCACGAACCGGCAGGACTGGTAGTGGATCCTCTGGACCAGAGAGACGATGGCGCGGGTTGTACTAGAGGACCGGTTCTAAGCAGTTACTGGTCTTCACCAGAGCCCGCCGCAAGGCGGGATGGATTTGCTGCGGCGGTAACTACCAGGTCGTGTCCCCTAGTAACAACTCGATCTCTCTGGCAGCTGATATGGCGTGGTACACAGGGAGTAGGCAAGAGCGTAGTCGGACGTAGCAGAGGTCAGGGCAGGCGGCAGAGGTTCAAAGGCGAGATGTCGGTAGCAAGGATTCAGCAACAGGCAAAGCAAACAAACACAGAAGGGAAAGCTTTCACAGAGGCACAAGGCACAAAGATCCGGCAGGAAGCTGTGTGAGGAGAAGGTATTAATGAGCAGTGCACAGGTGAAGCCTAATTAAGTCAGCACTGCCTTTCACAAACCTTAACCCTTAATAACCAGTCTGGGCCAGGTACCAATCACCTGTGCACTGGTCCTTTAGATCTAAGAGTCCCGGTGCGCTGTGAGCGCTTCGAGGCCAGCAGGGGGCCCGGAGCGCTGAGCGTAACAACCACAATATGGACTGCACTAGCCCTAAGAGCTCGGGCAGCAAGGATGGCAACAAGAGGGCAGCAACATCGCCCTTCACCTCCCCAAGCCACAAGGTGCTGATAAGCAAAAAATCTCTACAGTTTCATGCACCTGAGGAGGAGGGTAACACTGATGATAATAAAGATTATTTTGGAGGGGAGGCTACAGGATCACAAGCTAATATACTTGCCACAGCTAACTCAGTGTCAGAGCACACCTTAAAACAGATGCTGCTGTCCCCACAAAAAGGCATACAAAAGGATATACACAAATCAATCTCTTGCATTCAATCCCAAGTTGATGATCTGGGGGATCGCACAGACAAAGTAGAAAAGCAACTCACTAACTTTACTAATTCATACAGCAAATTAGTTGAAGCTCACATGGAGCAATCGTCTGAGATACACCGCATGCAGATTAAACTTTGCAGGATCCCTGAATTAATGATCCCACATGAGCTGACACAATACCTGCGGCAGCTTTTCAAGTCCCTGATACCACATAGAATCTTTAAGTCCCTGCATACTGCAGATGAAAAACCTTGTGACGTCCTCACTCGTATACATTTCTTTCAAACAAAAGAGAAGATCCTACAGGCGACTAGATCCATGCCTTTTCTCCCAGATCCGTATGGCGCTATCGCCAGCTACTGCACAGATGAGAAGGGATCTTGCTCCTGTCACCAAAAATCTTTAGCAACACTATTTCCCATATAAATGGGGCTTCCCTGTCAGACTCATCGTCACCCATCAGGGCAAAACCACCACCATCCTACATTTAAAGCAAGGCCTTAAATGGCTACACAACTGGGGCCTTATCCCCACCTCCAAAATGGAAAACCTCTCTCATGGTATACCCAAAGTTCTTTTCTTTTTCAGTTGTTGATTTTACTCTCCACCCAATTTGAAGCGTACTATGTATGCAGTGGATATATTTTCTTGTTCCTGTTCTTCTCTCTCTCCCCCTACCTCCAACACTTCCGTCCTATCCCAACAACCTTCCGTCAGGCATGACACCACCTTGCTTATACATGGGTACCCTTCAACCAGACTAGTTATGAAATATTGCACCTTTTGTAACCCTGTAACTGGTAGGTGGGTCTGGTCTTTCTCGTTGCCTCTAAATGTGATGCGTACAATTAAGCCTATCTACGTTACTCACCATGTCAATCAAAACTGTATCCCTTAATGCAAAAGGACTGAACAGTTCTTATAAAAGATCCTTACTCTGGAAGGAAGCCCTATCATCTAAATGCGACAATATTTGTGTGCAAGAGACCCACTTTGTACACAACAAATCCCCCAAATGCAGTCAACCAAAATTCCCTCACACATTTCTGCCAGTGCTGACTTCAAGAAAAAAGGGGTCTTGATAGCAGGATATGCATCTGTAACATTCCAGCTCCACTCAATTCAAGCTGATCCTAACGGCCACTTTCCGATCTTACATGTATCCTTTAATAATGCTTTACTGACTATAATCAACGTGTATGCCCCGAATACCCCCACACCAAAATTTTACTCCGCTTTAGCGCGTAAATTTCAATCCATACAGAACTCACCCACTGGTCCTATGTGGCGATTTTAATGAAGTAATAGACCCAACTATGGACAAATCCCACAAAGAAAGCCTCTACATCACTACGCTCTCACTCCTTCCAAACAACTGAAGATCTGTATGATGTCTTGCGTTGTGCGCATAGCAACAAGAGGGACTATACCTACTTCTCCCCTGCTCATGAGGTATACTCCAGAGTTGACCTATTCTTAACTGATAAATTTACTCTACAAAATATGTCGGCATACTCCATTGGGGTAAATACCTGGTCGGATCACGCATCTATCTCTATTGAGTTATGCCTCTCTAGGGCAAAAAAATTCCTTTTCTGTGGAGATTTAACTCTCTTCTTCTAACAAACCAAAATATCCAAAAGCAGATTGAGGATGATATTAATTTCTTTTTTCAAACCAATGAAAAAATTGATACGGATCCAACCGTCTTGGGGAATACCTATTAAACTCTCAGCCTGGGAAAGGAAGAGACGCATGCAGCAAATAACATCCCTTATAGACCAAATTACAAAATTAGGAACTCGCAGAAAAGCCCACCATGACCCCCTTATCACTGACAAAATATTCTCTCTTCGCAATCAACTAAGCTCAACAAAGCGCAAACGGTATGACTTCTATATAAAAAGACTTAAGCTTCAGAATTATGCATTTGGGAATAAACCTGGGGCCCTTCTTGCAACCCAATATAAGAAAAAAGTGGTGGCTTCCAAAATTCCCTTTCTAACTGACCACACTAGTAAAAGAATAACAAACCCCTCAGACATAGCAGGAAAATTCAGTGAATACTATTCATCCCTATGCAACCTAAAAGAGCTGTGCCCCTCCCAATCTCCAGACCCCTTAGATATCCAGAAATTTTTAGATAAGATTACGCTTCCTAAGATAACAAAGGAGCAGCGCTTTAGCCTTTCCTCATCGTTAACTGAGGAGGAAGTAGCTAAAGTTGTGACAACCCTCCCCCTACATAGATCACCAGACCCTGATGGATTTTCTAATGACTACTATAGGGCATTCTTGACACATTTAATCCCTTACCTCACCAAATCCCTAAACAACATCGCTGATAAAGGCTCATCTCCCCCAGAATTTTTGGAAACAATCATTGTTACTATTCCCAAACCGGGTAAAGCTCCCGATGACCTGACTAACTTTGGGCCCATTTCCCTGCTCAACACTGAAACAAAGATCTACACCAAGCTCATTGCACTGCGCCTAGCACACATTACCCCACAATTAGTACACCCAGACCAGGTTGGATTTGTGCACGGACGCAAAACAGCAGATGGGCCCAGACGTTTTCTCAATCTAATACAATGGGCAGAACATAACAAAACCCCTTTGCTGCTTATATCATTGGATGCCGAAAAGACATTTGACTGCTTCCATTGGGCCTACTTAGAAGCGGTCCTCTTTAAATTTGGATTTGACGGTCAAATTCTTTCAGCGATACTTACCCTATACTCCAAACCTTCTGCCAAGGTCTGGACCTCAGGTTGGATGTCTGGTTCCTTTCACATAACTAACGGAACAAGACAGAGATGCCCCCTCGCCCCAATAATTTTCTCACTAGTTATGGATCCACTGGCAGAACACATAAGAGTGCATGTCTCAATTTCAGGACTAACTATAGACAAAACCCAACATAAAATCAGACTATATGCAGAGGATATCCTCATCATCTTAACCTTCTTAGCGGTATTCCCGAGCGTGGCTCGGGGTTAAATTTCAGAGCCAAAAGCTGTAACCCCGAGCCACACTCGGGGTACCGCCAGAAGCATCGCTGGATCCTGTAAGCAGGGTTACTTACCTTGTCACCGGGATCCAGCGATGTGCCCCAGCGGTGTCTAGCGGCGGTCCTTTCTCCCGATCCTCTCCCTGCCCCGGGTTCCGTCTCTTGCGACGTGACGTTCGCAGGGGGGTGGAACCGGCGGCAAATTCAAATGTAAAAATGCACCAAACACACTGATACAGTTCAAAATAAAAAAAAAATCATATTAGTTTGCCCCCCAGTGCCCTTTCCTGCAGTTTTACTGTACTTTGTATATACATATATATATATATGTATATACATGTGTGTGTGTGTGTGTGTGTATATATATATATATATATATATATATATATATATATATATATACGTATATATATATGTGCGTGTGTGTGTATGTATATATATATATATATATGCGTAATTCTTGTGAATGAGCAGCCCAAACCAACTGTATATATATATTATATTATATTATATATATATATATATATATATATATATATATATATATATTTATTTTCAAAATTCACTCACAGAAAATAAGAAAAAAATTTTTTTTCAAAATTTTCTGTCTTTTTTCTTTTTTTTTTTTTTGTAAGAAATAAAAAAGCCAGCGGTGATTAAATACCACCAAAAGAAAGCTCTATTTGTGTGAAAAAAATTATAAAAATTTCATATGGGTACAGTGTAGCATGACCGCGCAATTGTCATTCAAAGCGTGACAGCGCTGAAAGCTGAAAATTGGCCTGGGCAGGAAGGGGGTATAAGTGCCCAGTAGGCAAGTGGTTAAACATTATTTCTTTGCCTATTTTTTCACACCGTTTTCTTGCCCTGGGCTGATCACCTGAAAGGTATCAGCTGTGACAAACAAAATTCAGCCTAAGCTGCTCGCACCCCATGTGGTTGCTGTTTTCGCCTTGGCGCATAAGCGCCCGCATGTTCGTGTCCTCCCTTGATAACATGTCTGTGGCGAAGGCCTATTCGCGATCGCGAGAATCTTTGCCTTTAAATACAGGCATGTGCCGCATGGAGGGCATGTTTGAACACAATTGGCATGCATGTGGATGCCACATAGCACGCCACCCATGTGCAGTGCAGCATAAATGGGCGCAATTTAAAAGGAACTGTTTCCAATGCATTAGCCTCTGCTGAGGCTGAAGGGGACACAGAGCAGCAGCAGCTTGGTTGCGTGAGTCACTGTGGGTGTAGAATACTGGCACAAACAGGTCCTGTATCTTGGGATAAGCAGTGCTGTGTACGATAAGCTGTATAAGATTGGCACAAGCCTTGAGTACACTGAAGTTAGTACTTCAAGTTTTGTCCTGCTATAAAGCAATGTCTGCCCCAAAGAGGGCTGGGGGGGAGTCATAGTTGGAAGGGGCACTGATATTCCACAGTCAGGCCTTGAAGGTCCTAGCCGTGCTTCCTCTGTGTCTACTCCCCCTAAACAGCCAGAGGCGACTAGCCAATCTTAGCCATTACGGTTGTCAGGCATAGTAGCTATCCCAGGTGCTTCTGCTGCAACCTATGTCACTAAGGACTATTTGGCATCGGCATTAGTCAGCCTTCAGGGATGTTGCTGACATGATTGCAGCATCACAAAGAGGGAAGAAATGTGATTGACCCCCCCTCACCTGAGCCACCCCCTGATTTCAGTTCAGGATTGGGCAGAGGATGTGGAAGAAGTAGCTGATGATGACCCTATAGAAGGTCAACTACTCTGCCCAGGATAGGATGATATCCACCTCTTTCTGTGCTGACTGACTCTTTGTGCCTCCTAGATGGTTGATACAAGCCACGGCCGTGGCACTGTCAGATTGCACCTTGACAAGGTGACCCTGAAGTCTGGGTGTCCAGTATTTCAAAGCCCGACTGACTACTTGGATTTCCAGAATGTTGATGGGGGAGACCTCTCTCTACTCAAGACCATTTACCCTGGACAGTGGCTTCCTCCAGAACCTCTCCCTAGCCGGAGAGACTGGTATCTGTAGTCACCACTTTCCAGGTCACTGGAATAAAGGATTTCCCCTTCTCCAGATATCTGGTCAATAACCACCAATTCAGACTCTGACGTACTCTTGGTACCAGAGACATGGACCAGTCCAGAAACTGAACCCTTCCGGTCATGTAGACTGAATGTTGTTCTGTAAGGGTCTGCCATGGAATTGAGCATAGGGAATTTAAATAAAGTTTTATATTTTTTATCATCTGTTCTTATGACTTCCCATGATGAGGGAGTATATACACTGCTCAAACAGGAACACTTTTTAATCAGAGTATAGCATCAAAAAAAAAAAAAACTCCTGGGATATTGATCTGGTTATTTAAGTAACAGTGGGGTTTGGTAATCAGATTCAGCTGCTTTGGTGTTAATTAAGTTAACAACAGGGGCAACAATGAGACAACCTCCAAAACAGAAATGGTTTTACAGGTGGAGGCCATTGTATTTTTTTCCCTACTTACACAATTTGCTTTAGTATAATAAGCTATACCCACATTTCTTGCTGAATTATTGGGACCATAGTGGAAATATGGAAATTGAAATAAATCCGCGCTTAGGATATATCTAGTTACTCAATGAAGTTTGGCTGCAGCCCCCTTTAAACTATAATCCGAAGATATAGAGAAAGGCAAATTCAATGGGGAAAGGGATATGGCGCTGCCAATGTATATGTATACCTGAAGACGTCACTCTGACGAAACGCGTAGAGCGTCATTGCGTCACATCCGCCCAGCTGACACGCACATCCGGTCCGTGGAGCGCACAGCGTCCCGGAAGTGCGCGGACTTTGTTGTAATACCTGCCGATTTTAACCTGCTTGCTTGCTAGTGGACGAGGACTCGGGCAGTGAGTGGACAGTACTCGTACCCACAGGACCCGGTGGGACCGGAGGGAGACCCAGGATACTATTTACTGAATGCCTGGTACCCCTGTAGGGGTGACTCAAACCGGTGAGTGCGGTCCAAGGGGTGCGGGGAGCACAGATTGAGCACCTAGCACCTTTTCTACTGCAATAAGTTTTGAGCACCTGCACTGAAGTCACCTTATCTTTGAAGATTTTTGCCGTTTTTATTAATGGACTATGTATTATTAAATTAGCCAAGGACTATTTATTGTTGTGTGGTTCTGGGATACCGCTATATTTATGCTATGATGGTTTGTAATTTATTGTTAACTTACCCTGGTTTAGGACTATCTCCAGTGGATTTTTAACACACCTTTATACAAATTTTTACCACTCTGATTTTCTATTTGTTTACTCTGCATATGCTATTAAGTTTGTATTGGAGCACTATTGGATAATAATTTCTTCACTTTTTATACTGGACCAACTTTTTGATATCACTTTTTATAGTCATTTTTTATAGTCATTTTTATATATATGCTGATTGGTTGATTCCAATCACTATCAGGCACACCTTACCAGGTATTGGCACTTGGATACCTTTTAGTCACGTGTGGATACACCATTCCCAGATTGGACACCTACTACACATTGCACTTTATTTATTTATATGTTGTTCACATATATTGCACTTTATTGTTCACATTTGTTGGATACTGAGTGGTATACATATACATTGGCAGCGCCATATCCCTTTCCCCATTGAATCATAGTGGAAATATAAACATTGCTTTGGTCCATAAGGTATATACGTGAGTATATAAGTATATACGTAAGTGTATATATACATAAGTGCTAGAGCTTAATTGGTTATTAATAATCTCACAGTGAAGTTGCTGTTCCAAATGGGAAAACAAAATCTAGATGCCATATAAGAGAGAGAAGAAAAGAAAAAACACCAAAGCACCAAACCCATATTTTTTTATACAAAGCTCAAAGCTTGTCTGGCAACAAAAAATATATATATTTTTTTTAGGATATTTTTGCACAGACGTGTAAAATGATTTTGAGATCATTTATTAACGTGTTTGTATGCAACCTTACTATACAATTAAACCTTTCAATATACAAAGCACCACATATATAAGAACTTTACTGAATATTGGCTAATTTGGATGACATTCTATGTAGAAGTATTTTCTAAATAAAGGTAATATGCTGTATGCAATATTTGCAAAAAAATATGTACAAGATTTTTATGTTTTGTTGGAATTAAAAGTAGAACTATAGGCAAAACTTTTTTTCATTTTGGATAGAGTAAGGGAGGTTTATAACCCCTGTCAGATTTTTCACCATCTGTGTCCTATTGCAGAGATTTCCCTTCACTTCCTGTCCCTTAGACAAACAGGAAATGAGATGAAATCTGTGTAAATCTAGAGAATTCCTTGGGCAACCCCAAGTAGGGTTGCCTCCTCATCCCTTTTATCCAGGACACATATTAATTACACATGTTCTGAAGCTGATATAATGCACATAAGGCACCAAGTGAGTTTAATTACCACCTTAAGCAGCAACAGAACCTGTGTCATTAATGAGTGTCCTGGTTTAAAGGGTTGAGGTGGCAACCAGTGGCAGCCGGTGTGTTGGGGGCGCAGGGGCGCCGCCCCCCCTATCCATGCGTCCGGCCCCTAATCTGCATTCAGGGATGCCGGACGCATGAAGTTCAATGGGGCTTTTTTTTTTTTGCATCACTTGATTAGAGTCAGAGGCTCTAATAGGGCGATGCAATGGGTGGACCCGGGGCGCAGAGCAGTGCCTCCCGACTCCACCCATTGTGTGACAATAGCGAATGAAAATTTCTCTATTGACACACGGATCCTCCTCCCGGCCAATCCGGGAGCGGGTCTAATACCTGATTCCTGATTGGCCGCAAGGCAAACCCCATGCCATTGGCCGAGGAGGAGGCGGGAGTGGGAGGACCAGAGGAGACGCTACGGGGGACTGAGGAGAAGCCGCGCCGCTGCTGCTGATGATCCAGCTAAGTGCACTGGATTGAAGGGGGCACGCACGCTGGTCACTACATTGAAGGGGGCATGTACGCTGGTCACTGCATTGAAGGGGGCATGTACGCTGGTCACTGTGCATTGAAGGGGGCATGTACGCTGGTCACTGTGCATTGAAGGGGGCATGTACGCTGGTCACTGTGCATTGAAGGGGGCATGTACGCTGCTCTCTGCATTGAAGGGGGCATGTACGCTGGTCACTGCATTGAAGGGGGCATGTATGCTGGTCTCTTCATTGAAGGGGGCACGCTGGTCACTGTGCATTGAAAGGGGGCACGCTGGTCACTGTGCATTGAAAGGGGGCACGCTGGTCTCTCTGCATTGAAAGGGGGCACAATATACCTTAATTACTGAAGGCCCCTTTCATACTTTTGCGACCTCAAAGTCACGCAATTTTTTACACCGTTTTTTGCCGCAAAGCAATGCCTATTACATTTTTCTGTTCGTGCCCCCCCCCCCCCCAAAAAAATTTGGCAACCCTTCCCCCAAGTCTTCAGAACTAGTGTACTCATTGGAAGATTTCCCCTCTATTACTTTTCTGGGGACAACCCAAAATGTGGGATTTTCTTTTTACTTTCACTTTCAATGATAATGGTAAACAGGCTAATACCAGACCACAATAAAAACTGACAGGGGTTCTAATCTCTCTTCACACTATCCAAAAAAAGTTTTGCCTTTAGTTATACTTTAGGTTCAGACATGTTTGTCATACTGTAAATAGTTTCCCTGGCTAAGATCAATACAAGACAAACACACATTCATGTGATAATAATAAATGCACACCCAATTTCTGCAATGCACCTAGGTTTCAGCAGATGGCGCTATAACACTAATGAAACCCAGTGTTTTGGTGGCTTACACCCTTCTTTAAAAAATACAGAACCAAGAAAAGCTGCATGTTTGTTTAGTTGACCAATGCATCCCCATAAGCTGGCCTACAAAGTGCTGACCCTATTCTTTTCCCTTTAAAGCAAATCTTCACCTTTAAAAAAAGGACATTTTTTCCCCCCTGGTTGCTTCCCTCTTCCCTCTTCATAATTGGAGATTGTCCCTTCTCTATAGTTTTTTTTGTTTTACCTTTTTTAGTACTGAGGCCCAGCACCTCTTCTTTTCTCGTCTAGGCAAGAATTATGTACACTTTCTGGGATGTCTACAGCACACATCCCAAGAGGCTGTGTTTTGCTGGTGGGCTGTGAAATTCTACGCATGTGCACAGGTGATGCTGCGCCCTCCTCAGGTACTGCAACTGGTGGAGGACCCAGCAGAATACCTGTGCACACACAAGTGCATTTCTGTGGATGTGTGCACATGGCCTCACCCTTTGTAAGGCAACCTGACAAACTCACTGGGCGTGATCGCCCATGCGCAAATGTGCCACAGGTCTCTGCCAGGTTTCTAAACACCTGGCAGAACCCTTCAGTACATCTACGCATGTGTGGCCTGGGAGAGGAGGAGCGGTGCAACCATTTCAGGGGACTTAAGTTCCTCTTTTAGTAAAAAATATACTGATTCAAATAAAAAATATAAATTTGCTTAAAATGCAATGCCATTCAATAATTGATTGACAAATAAACAAAAGCAAATGCTATCATTCAAGAAACCTATTTCAAGCTAATGGAAACTAACATTGTACAGTTAGCTGAACAGACTTTCTTTACTCATTACCCTCTTCTTAAATAGCCCTGTATGGCTTCTCAGTTTCCAGTGATGGAACCATTACATAATGCATGAAAGGGTCTAAAAGAGTTTTATTTAGCATTTTATTTATGCTTTCATCTGTACCACAGAAGAAACCGCTTATGTAACACAAGTTATTGTTTAATTATCACATTCGTAAAACAGTCAGGGCTAGTACATTCCATAATGGATAGCCTCTGAACTGTCCCGGGTCACACTTACCTGTAAGAAGAAATACCTTGAAAAGTTCTTCTCCAGCGCTGCCATCTCAGGTGTGGGCAGCTGAAGCCGCAGCATCCCTCTTCGTATCCTCTTCTGTGACGCCGGAGTCCCACAATGCACTGCACCGGCCCCCGCTCGTCACTTCCGGGCAGGCGCGGCATCCCTGCACAGCTTCTGGGCATTACCTAGAAGCTGTATAGCAGGGAATGCCGTTCTTGCATTGGAAGTGACGAGCGGGGCCGGTGCAGGCGCATTGATTCCTGGGAGCGATGACGTTCAGCTCCCAGGAGTCATTGCAAACCGAAAGTGACGGCACGGGCCGCGGCCGCAGAGGGAGGAATTGGAAGGAAGGTGAGTATATTTTCTTCTATAATAAGGTAAGTAAACAAAAAAAAAAATCGTCAGTATCCATTTCTTTTTCAGGTTGCAATCAGCAAGCGGAGGACCCAAAATCGATTTTTTCGATTTTGAGGAAGGAACTCCGCTTTAACTCCTTATTTTGCAACTGTATCTTTTTGTAGCTGGTCAGAAGTTTGCTGCAATGTTTTTAAAATCAGTATTATTGCATTGCTTTAATTACGTTACATGATTATTCATAGATCTAATAAAATATGATTAATCTTTTAAAAGGAAACTCAAGTGTATTTACCCTGAATACTCCTTCTGAGTTTACACCTTGAGGTTACATCTATGCTTATTGCTCAGTAAAATGTCAATGCAAAATTATGAACATTCCAAAATACAGAAAGGGTCAACAGACCTACATTGCAGTGCAGTGAATCCCTTGTGATGTGTTATGTTAAAATTCTGCACCACGCCTGGTGTTTCTTGCATTGTGGTGCACAGCCAGTGAATTCATAATTAATTGGCTTCTTTAAAACAATGCACAATAGTGTGTGACACAGTGCATGTTAATGTAATGCACCCCAATGTTGAGGTGTGAAGGGGCCTTAGGTTTTGTGATGTGACTTTAAGATTTTACTCACGTCATGTTCTTTATTTTTTTTTCTGAACAAATTTTATTGAAGCAAATAAGATTTAACAACAATTGTAGATAATACATTGTACAGAGCATTAAAAAACGTAAAACATGAGGAAAAAATGCAATAAGCCTTAGTGGATGATTGAAGCTAATCTAATATTCAGAACAAATTCATAGAGAACAGAAAATAATACATTAATAATACCAATTGCAAGTTTGTGAAACACATCATGTTCTTTATAATTATAAATGTATAGGATCTCCTAAAGGGCTATTATAATTATTAAGCCTGATCATTTCTTAATATGCCCTGATAGAGCGAAACAGTAATTCACAATCACCATGCTACATTATTTAACAGGAAGCAGAGCCTTCTTATATATTGAGCAACTATGGCTGCCTTCTTTGATTATAAAATTTAAAACATTAAAGAGTTTTTATTTTAATATGAAAACACAATACATTTACCTAATGATCACATACAGTACAGTACCTATTACAATATAGAACAGATTTGCATCAAAGAACACTTTCTAAATTACTCTTGAATACAGATTGTGTAAATTAAAGGAAACCTTTACAGAAAAAATGCTAGTTACAACACTGTCATGTACAATAGCTTCACTACTTTCTAAGTCACTGACCCAGAACAAGTATGCACGCTGGGTGATTTTACAACACTCTAACTTGAGTGGTTACATACTTGTTCTATGTCAGTGATTCAGAATTTCAAGTCACAGAGTCATGCAACTGGCATTATCAGAAGGATATTCGGTAGCACTTATTTTTTTCTCTTGGCATATGTTTCTTTTAACCTCTTTCCGACCGCCCACAGTAAAATAACTGCGGCAGTGCGGCTTCCCTGCATCCAGTCACGTAGTACTACGTGACTGGAGTGCATGTGACTCAGCGAGAGGTGGGCCGCAGGAGGAGCGGCTCCAATTGCCTCTGCCCTCCCGCGATCATCCGGGAAACGGTGAGAAGACCCGCCTGCTTATGTAAACAAAGCAGGCGGATCTTCTCAGAGACAGGCAAGAAGAGATCAGCAGTTTCAGCATAGCTGAAACTGTGATTTCTGTGCCTGTCACAGAACCCCCCCCCCCCCACACACACACACACGTCAGTAAGCATTAGACATACATTTAACCCCTTGATCACCCACAGTATTAACCCATTCCCTGCCAGTGTCATTATTACAGTAACGGTGCATATTTTTAGCACTGATTACTGTAGTAATGTCACTGGTCCCCCCAAAACTGTCAAAAATCTCAGTTAGGGGTCCGATCTGTCCGCCGCAATGTCGCAGTCCCACAAAAAATCACAGATCACCGCCATTACTAGTTAAAAAAAACAATAAAAATGACATAAATCTTTCCCGTAGTTAGTAAATGCGATAACTTTTGCGCAAACCAATCAAAATACGCTTATTGCGATTTTTTTTTTACCAAAAATATGTAGCAGAAAACAAATTAGACTAAAATGTTAAAACATTTTGATTTTTAAATGTTTTTTTGGGGGGGGAATGTTATATTGCAGAATGTGAAAAATATTGTTTTGTTTTTTTTTTTTTCAAAATTTCGCTCTTTTTTTGTTTATAGCCCAAAAAAATAAAAATCACACAGGTGATCAAATACCACCAAAAGAAAGCTCTATTTGTGGGGAAAAAAGGACATAAATTTCGTTTGGGTACAGCATCTTACGACCGCGCAATTGTCCGTTAAAGTAACGCAGTGCCGAATTGCAAAGTATGGCCTGGTCAGAAAGGGGGCAAATCCTTCCGGAGCTAAAGTGGTTAAAAGGAAAATGGCACTACATCACAACATATAAAAGGAAAATTGATCATAAGTTTGAACAGTTTGCTATGAAATGGCCATTACTTGCTGTGCATTTGACTTATGGCAACAGGCACAGGATTTTTTACATATTGCCTTTCTGAAATGTGGATATCCAAGCCCTAAAATAACAGGAGAAATGACACTGTAAATATCCGCAAAAATTTTTTGCCATGTGGAAGCAGCAACAGTATTGATGATCCGCAGACTATTGTTGAGGGTAGCGCATGTTACATAACACACCAGAAGGGCGAGGATTGCTTTAATGGCAATGATGTCTCGCCAGCTGGTTTGTGTCCTGTTCAGTGCTCCTTCTACAAATACAGTTTTCTTGTGTTTTAAGAGAAGCAACACCATCCATATGCTGACAAAGCACATTAAAGCAATGGCAATATATAGGCAAACAGTGCCAAGCACCAGGTCAAGTATTTTAGCAACAAGATCTTGGTCAGTTAGGCTGTCAATGAAAGAACAAGCACATTCTTTGGTGATGTTATTGGTAGTCTGTCGATTTTCTGGAATGAGAATGATGTATGTCAAGCAAACAAAAGTTATGGACACCCAGTTTGCAGCCAAGGACAGGCACAAGACGGTAGTCTTAAGAATAAAGCAATGCTTATTTTTTATCTTCAGGAGACGGAACAGGCCAAGAAAGAAGGTAAATAGCATACTCACTCTTCGACCTATGCATAGAAACATGACAGAAATCTTGCACGGTATGGTCATCGGATAACAATATCCAAACAGGTCTGGAATTGTATATGTAAAAATCCGTGAAAGAAGCTGAAATACATTTGCAATTGAAAGATGCATGATCAGGAGTTTGGCGCTGGTCATCTTCTCTGAATTTATAAAGGCTGCATACATCACTAACAAATTCAATGGGATTCCTGCAGCAGCCAAAACACTAGCAACTGTAAGCGAGTGCATTATCTCCAACCACTTCAGAAAGGACACAGTAAAGAAAAATCCCTATGATTGCTTTAGCTTTGACTAGGGGTGGTTCTTAGACCATAATCCTTTGAACTGAAAAATAATGTGTTGATCTCTGAGGACCACCGATAATAAGGATGGGAAACAAGACATAGCTTGTTCCTTGCACATCATTCTGAATGTCATTTTTTTTCCAATTAAGACCATTTTAGCAAATGTCATTACATTAATGTTTTTTAAATAAACAGTATGAGATAAAAAAATTAGGGTAATTGGCGCTGCCTTTGGTAATGGACTAGAGTATAAACAGTGATAGATAAAACTGATATGTAAATATACCGTAGTGTGTATGTAAAAAAAATTGGTCAGTATGTTATCAGTGCAACAAATGAATAAATATATAAAACCAACATATGATATATATAAATAGTAAAAAACACAGTGGCTAGTGTGTATCAATATCCCAGTGATAAGGTGCAATCAGGTGACAACGTGTATATAAGAATTAAAAGTATGATCCAGCAATAAAAATAAAATATATATAGTGCACTATAAAATTGGTACAATACAAGGATATAAATAGATAAAACAAAGTTTAGTGGCAGTGAAAGTGCAATGAGGTGCACACTAAAAATATAAAAAGTGGTCTAAGCGTTCAAAAAATAAAATATAAAGTGACAGAAAATAGAGTGCAATGAAGTGCACAAAAGTGAATATCGCATATAATGGGGAGACTTGCCAAAAAGGGTCCTTATAGCCAGAAATACAGTGATAGTGTGTAGATAACCGGATTAGTCCATAACCAAATGGATATACAGGTGACTTAGTGAAAAAATCTTAGGGTGACCCCGTGGTGGGTAACTGGTGAGGTACTGGGTGACCCCTAAGCTAAATGTCCTACTAACCAGATATACCCACCCCACACAGGGGTATAGAGCGGGTATTAGGTGTAAGCGAAAGTCGCTCCGTAGGCTCCTGTCTCCCTTCTGTGATGGGGGAATGTCGGGGGTCATCCCTGGGGGTCCGTGGTATATAGGCCTCCCAAAAAGGAGTTCAGAATCCTATGGTCATCTACTTTGGGAGCGGTAATATATCCAATGGTCCGTGGATGGACTTCGGCCACTCGGTAATGTGTAGGGGCAGGAGGGTCATATAGGGCAGAAAAGAAGGCTAATAGTGTGATCCCGTAAAGCCTTTATTGGAAAATCATACATAAAAATGGGTACTCACAATATTGCAGTCAGTACAGGCAATGAGTAACGTCCTGGAACGCAATGCGTTCCACCAGAATACCGGAACCGGAAGTGATGCGACGGCGCTGTACACGTTTCGTCATCAGACGTCTTCTGCAGTGAATTGTATACAGTATGAATTCAATATATTTGTTCTTTTTAATAAATTATCCAAGTAATAAAGCCTCATGCATTTTTATGTAAAATAAAAGTTATCTGATGCTCCTTGTACTAGGAAAATATAGAACAGGGATTTAGATACCTCATTTTACCAGGCTTCCTTCTTAGCTTCAGGGAAGAGAGATTATGGGGGTTGATTTTACCTCACTAACTAAGCCCTGGGGAAAATTCTCTTGCAAAATGCAATTTCCTTTACAAAGGGAACAGTCTGCTGCATTTAGTAAGTCAACCACTATGACTCAAACCAACAATCCATGGCAAATACCATGCAATGGATGCTTGTATGTGCTTATGTGTAATCATAAGATTTTCTCTTAAAGTGAAGTTTCAGTTGTTTTCTAAAAAAAACAAAAAACAAATGCCCATATACGTAAATATATATAATACAAGGATTTAACAGCTTTTTTTTCTTCAGATTAGTATATTTGCCAGTGATCCTGTTTACTATCAATCTGAATTCTGAATTAGAGACATAGCCTTCGTTATAATCACTTGATGTGGTGTTGTGATGAGAAATTTGCAGTGCCTGCATCTCTTTAGAAAGGACCAAAACTATGGGAGTATCTCACCAAATTTCAAACTCCTATTGCAGAGACTGGCTAAATTTTTCAACCGTCTGGAAAAGCTGTAAGGCAATAACATAAGCAGGAAATTAGATTTATGGGATTTTACTATTGGTGTACAGAATGCTTTCAAATTGCCATTTTACAACAAAGCAACAATTGCAAATTCTGGCACTTCCAGCCCGTGCATACCACAGTCCCGTCATTGACACTGGTTACCTATGTTCCCCCTCATATCGATTATCCACATGGTTTATTCTAGGCACCAAGCCTGAGGGATCTCTCTACCAGTGCCATCCACCCCAACAGACGTCCAATTGATTCATTGCAATCTATATGTAACTTAGGTTGGCCATACATGATACAATTTTCTTACAATTTCTGTAGATCTAACTGAAAATTGTACAACAAAAGTTGAACATGTATGGCCAGCCTTACACATCTTATTGTACTGTACTATTTGATTCATTGCAATCTATATGTAAACGTATACATCTCACTGTATCGTATTGTTAATCACATGACTTGATCATTTTTACCACCTCTCACTACATTGGTTACACCACAAGTGTTATTCTATATACACCCTTATTTGCACTATCCACACCTCTGTACTCCTCTGCTTTAACCATAGTCTAAAACTGTGTATTATTTACACCAATAAAACACATTCTATTTGACCAACTCGTGACCCTGTGGTTTCATTATCCATCCTCAAAAGGCTGTCTTTTTGTCTACTGGTCCCTTCCAGTATAGCTTTTTTTCTTCCAATTCCCGCCTCCACCTCCCCTCCGGCCGGCTTTCTTCTCTGGCCGGTGCCATCCCCACCTCCTGCCAGCTGTCATCTCTGGCGGGTCCCATCCCCCCCTCTTCCTCTCCTCCAGCCGGCTGTCTTCTCTGGCAGGTGCTATTCCCACCTCCTCCAGCCCCTGGCTGGCTGTTATCTGTGGTGGGTGCCATCCCTACCTCCTCCTCCCCTCTAGCTGGCTGTCTTCTCTGGCAGGGGCCATTCCCACCTCCAGCCAACTGTCATGTCTGGTGGGTGCCATTCCTGCCTTCTCCTCTCCTCTAGCCAGCTGTCATCTCTGGCGGTTACCATCCTCGCCTTATCTTCCCCTCCGGCCGGCTTTCTTCTCTGACCGGTGCCATCCCCACCTCCTGCCAGCTATCATCTCTGGCGGGTGCCTATCTCCACTGCCTCCTCCCCCTCCAACCAGCTGTCACTTCTGCCCGTTGCCTCTAGCTGTCACCTCTGCCCCATGTCTCCCAATGACACTCCCATCCTCATCCTCTTACCCCCATCAATCACAGCCTTTTCAATCCCAACTCTCCCTCACCACAATCCCTTTTCCACCCCACCCTCAACTACCCTGACCTCACTTACCGCTCTACTCCCGCCCTCCCACCCTGCCCTCACCAAACTCCCTAACAACCCCTACCCCATCTTCCCAAACCACCCCTCTACCTAGTCTTCCAAGGCAATAGGTATCGGTAATTGGTATCGGCGAGTACTTTATAAGAAGTATCGGTTCTCGTACTCGGTGTTCAAAAAAATTGTATCAGTGCATCCCTAGTTGTAATTGTTTCCTACTTTGTACAAATCTTAAAAAAAAGTGAGAGATTTTTGCTTTACGTACACTTTAACAACTTGAGGAACTTAGGTGTAGAAGATACACCCTGAAAAACTTTGTTTCTTGAGCATATCCTTTCCTCCTGCTGTGGCTACCTCTATTATTGAGAATTACTTTGTATTATATAGCAGGAGCAGTTTTCAAAAATCAGCCACCCCTGCATAAAATGAGACTTGAATAATACTTTGTAACAATTTATTGTCACATTCTTTTTACTTTTTCTTTCATACAGAATGTAAATCAAAGGGGTGGCCTTTGATCTGCATTTGGCATCAGTTAAAGAAACCTTAGAAGTAAAAAAAAATTAAAAAGTATCCCTTATTAACCCTTATCAGCTCTAATTCCCGTTCTTTTCTTTTAACATTTTTTCTTACTTTTTTTTTTTTTTTTACCTTTTAAAGCAGTTGTAAACTGCGGCTGGTAATAAAACAAAAAAACAAAAACAAAAAAACACCGGTAAGACAATTGCATAATGTGCTAGTATGCATCGCGCTGTCACCGCTAAGATGGCTGACATCTTCCCCTGGTCTTTCTTCCAGGTCCATGCGCTCCTGCTGTGTGATTGGCCAGAGCCGCTATGACGTCACTCCCGCGCATTGCACACTGGAGCCCTCAGTTTAGACACGAAGCTCTGAAGTTCCAGCAAAGTATGCCGGATCTTCGGAGCAGATGCGCTGGTAATGTCACCTGCTGCTTTCAGGGTGAATATCTCCTATTTTGTGCTACATAAAAAACAACTAAGATGGTTAAGTAAAAAAATCAAGTAATCACCTCCAGCTTTTCAACATAAAGTGTTTTAGGATTGCTAATTGTAAGTACTGTACATTGGTGATTTAATGTATCATATTGGAAAAACTAAAGATGCTCTTCAGATTTATTATTACTGCATACAGCCATAAAACAATTTACTGCAAGCATGTGTACTGTTCACACTGATCCCAAAAATGAAAATGGCATTGTTATGTCACAATGGGTGGTCAATAAATGAGGGTTGATGATCTCCAATGGCCAAAAATAATGACTAGCAAACAAGACATGACCTGTTAGGTAATTGTCAGTCCTTGCACATTTTTCACGTAAAAGGAGAGTTGTGACTTTTTTCTGCAGCATTATAAATTAAATAAAACATTTCTCCTGGGTAATTTTGTAGAGGCTATTTATTGCATATTATTTATTTCATATACAGTGTATCCAGAAAGTATTCACAGCGCTTCACTTTTTTTCCACATTTTGTTATGTTACAGCCTTATTCCAAAATGAATTAAATTAATTATTTTCCTCAAAATTCTACAAACAATACCCCATAATGACAATGTGGCAGAAGTTTGTTTGAAATCTTTGCAAAATTATTAAAAATAAAAAACAAAACAAATCATAAGTGCATAAGTATTCACAGCCTTTTTCATGACACTTAAAAAAGCTCAGGTGCATCCTGTTTCCACTGATCATTCTTGAGATGTTTCTACAACTTGATTGGCGTCCACCTGTGGTAAATTCAATTGATTGGACAAGATTTGGAAAGGCACACACCTGTCTAAATAAGGCCCCATAGTTAAGGCGTAATTTTTGTACAAGGTACACAGTACAAGGATTTTAACAAACTTTGAAGCAGATTCCTACCTTTTGTTATACTGAAAAAATCATTGGGTGTTCCTCTGTGCCTCTGTGCTGAGTGGGTCAAATGGGAGTGGTTTCATAATTATCTATCAGCTGTTGCAGCTGCAGGGCTCTAATGAGGGAAGCTGCTGGGCCTGCATCCCTTTAGACGTGTTCTTATTGGGAGTTTCTCACCAAAAATTACATTTTTGTTGCAGGGATGACAGAAATCTGACTTGTATCTTATGCAGACTTCTGGGAAAATTTGTGAGCCAATCACACAAGCAGGAAATTATGTTTCTGGGGTGTGGTCAATACACATTCTGTGTACAGAACAGCTCCAGGTAGCCATATTGCATTATCTTTTTTAGAAAATTACAACAGCTGCAGATTGAAAAGGAAAGGTAATTTTTAATAACATTCAATTACAATATGATTTGTGTTGCAATTGTATATGCTATATTGTTTTTTCTTTATTTTCTGATTTTTTTTCCCCACGGAAGTGGAGTTACCCTTTAACAGTGTATGTCAGAGTTCAAACCAAGCCATGAAGTCCAAGGAATTGTCTGTAGACCTCAGAGACAGGATTGTTTTAGGGGAACAGATCTAGGGAAGGGAACAGAAAAATTTCTGCAGCATTGGAGGTCCCAACGAGCACAGTGGACTCCATCATCCCTAAATGGAAGAAGTTTGGAACCAACAGGACTCTTCCTAGTGCGGGCCGCCCGGCCAAGCTGAGCGATCAGGGGAGAAGAACTTTAGTCAGGGAGGTGACCAAGAACCCAGTGGTCAATCTGACAGAGCTCCAGCATTTCTCAGTGGAGAGCGGAGAACCTTCCAGAAGAACACTCCTTTCTGCAGCACTCCAACAATTTAGGCCTGTATGGTAGAGTGGCCAAACAGAAGCCACTCCTCAATAAAAGGATCATGACAGCCCGCCTGCAGTTTGCCAAAAGGCACCTGAAGGGCTCTCAGACCATGAGAAACAAAACTCTCTGATGAAAAAAAGATTGAACTCTTTGGCCTGAATGGCAAGCGTCACATCTGGAGGAAACCAGGTACTGCTCATCACCTGGCCAATACCATCCCTACAGTGAAGCATGGTGGTGGCAGCATGATGCTGTGGGGATGTTTTTTAGTGACAGGAACTGGAAGACTAGTCAGGACTGAGGGAAAGATGAATGCAGCAATGTACAGAGACATCCTTGATGAAAACCTATTCCAGAGCTCTCTGGACCTCAGACTGGGGCAAAGGGGAAAACTCTGTGAATGTCTTTGAGTGGGCCAGCCAGAGCCCAGACTTGAACTTGATTGAACATCTCTGTAGAGATCTGAAAATGGCTGTGGACCAATGCTCCCCATCCAACCTGATTGAGCTTGAGAGGTCCTGCAAAAAAGAAAGGGAGAAACTGCCCAAAAATAGGTGTGTCGAGCTTGTAGCATATTCAATAAGACTTGAGGCTGTAATTGGTGCAAAAGGTGCTTCAACAAAGTATTGAGCAAAGGCTGTAAATACTTACTGTATGTACATGTTTTTTTTTTTTTTTTTTTCATTTTTTTTTAAAATAAATTTGCAAAGATTTCAAACAAACTTTTTTCACGTTGTCATTATGGACTATTGTTTGTATAATTTTGTGGAAAATAATTAATTTAATCCATTTGGGAATGAGGCTGTAACATAACAAAATGTGGTAAAAGTGAAGCGTTTTGATTAATGTAAGAATATTTAATAATATCTCGCGCTCGTACTTTATTATGTCAGAATATTTATACTGCTCTGAATATAACAGTGTCTATTTATGGTTAATAAGCAAAGATCTGTGTGCGGTAGGAGAATCTCCACTTATTTCCACAAATCAATATTTAGTGAATTCTTTTTAATTGATTAATTTCTTTTTAAAAGCATATACCAATCTTAGTACAGTCTACAGTATGGAATATATAAAAATATTTATTCACAAGACATGTAATCACAATATATGATCAAAAATGGAAATGACACAAAGAAACAACTCTACATAAAATACAAACTTAAAACAATCAATGCAATGTGATGTTTAGCTCAATAATGAAAGTGAAACTGAAACAAAGTGAAAGCAAAACGAAAGCAAGGTTACCATTTCTCCAGGTATAGCATAAACCATAGGCAAGTCTACTATATAAACAGACCACAATTGTCTGTGAATCGCATTTCCGAAAGTCGTTTCATTGCAGATGGAGCGAGAATAAGCCATGCAAAACGGAAGACTTAAAATTGCAAATAATGCACTAAATCTGATATTAATAAAAATGTATAAAAACAAAAATCAGCTTTTTAGAGAAAAATCTACTATGGTTTATATGGCTGGGATTGTAATCTTATTACCCTTAAATATGCAATATAAAACATATAAGGAAGGAAATAAACAATATTGAATAAAATCAAATAACACAGCAAAGTTATATTTACCACACTTAAGATGGCTGCTAGCTTCAAATGGTCGTTACCAGAGTTCTAAGATGGATACCTTTCTTAAGATGGTGGCAAGTGAGGGAGGAGTTTCGTTTGACGTCCCTCAGATGAATGATGGAGCAAGATGGAGTATGTCTGGATGAGTCTATAAATGGATGTAGTAGTGTGTATGTTGCAAGTGTAAGGTGTGTGCTGTCAGTAGTAATGTGTCCTGTCTCACATCTGGGTTCTTCTTTTATATGGTATGAACAAAGGGCTATAAAAATTACCATAAGTTAAACCCAGAGGGATGAAACATTATCCCCATTGGTTGGGATATTCTATACCTTAACTGGTGAGGTCATAGTCACACCTCTTCTAATAACTCAATGTTTGTATAATAAAATTAAAGGATGATTTCTCTATGTTCAAGATTAACTATAAAACACAACATAAAACTTTGTCCATACTCCCAGTACATACATAAATGTCCATCTAATCTCCATCATTCACCCTGGCAAGTAATGCCATTTCAATAATTATATTTTCAATACAATATATATACTTATATTGGAAATATCTTAATTATCCCAAGACTGCATTTGGTATTATCTCCACAGGAGGCAGTATTGTACTGTTCATTAAATTCAGTATTTAACAATAATTAGAATATATCCTTATCTGATGACCTTATTGACCTCTTGCTAGTGAAAGTCCATTAATTATTTGAATTCTGCCATTACTGTCAGATATAGCGTCTAGGATTGGAAAATTTACGATACCTTGAACACTTAAAACACAAACTTCTCTGAAATGAGGTAATTAGTGACAAGATACACATGTTCTTACACTTAAAAGAAATGTATTCTAAGTAAGATTACTACCGTAAGAATATGAACCCAAAATGTGATATAACATTCCTAAATATATATGTATATGCCTTACATAATATAAGTATAAACAAAAAGTCCTGGCGCTGTGGTTGCGGTGGTCAGACGGCAGGGCTGGGATAATGGGGTCGGACAATGTCCCAAGGGGGTCCACCTTAAATGTCACGTCCAAGTCTGGGCTGTTGCCTACCCTAACCCAGATTCCAACTGGGTGGCGAGAATAGCAACACAAAAAAATCGGGTATGATGGCGCTCCCGGACAAAATGACATAAAAAGAAAGAAAGAACTTGGATGCTGCTCGGGATCTGGATGATAAACTTGTTTATTAAAATCAATAAAATAGGCTCCTGGTCAAGGAGAAACCAATGGTGTGCCAGGGAAGTAATACTGAGCATGTAGACATGGTACCAAAGGAGATAACTCAAAAAGCAAGGAGGACCCAGAGGCAGGAAAAAAACGCCTTACCACCAGTAAGGTCTGGACGGTGTGTCACCTGTTGATGGACTGACTGACAGCCTCGATCGAATCGGGAACCTTCGCTGCGGGTGAGTCTCCGGATGGGAAAAAATAATTTTTTTTTTTTTTTTTTTAATATATATTATTTTATATTTTTCATATATTGTTTATATATTTTTCTTCCAATAATTTTCTATGATATTTGTTGTTTTGTTTTTGTTTTGTTTTGTTTAGTTATGTCATTATGTCATTGTTCTATATTTATCATGATTTGACACAAGGTGGAGCCAGAGAGTGGGGGGCAACGCCTCTTCCTCCTCATACCCTATATATGTGCCATTTTTAGTTAGCCACAGGAGATCTGAAGAAGGGCTTGGCCCGAAACATGTCATTTCCCTCCAACTGTGGCATTCCCCAATAGCTCCGCCAGGTGATCCTTTGGTGGTGCAAGAGCCGGGTCGTTGGTGAGCCACCTCCACACTTCCGGCTACATCGTTGGTCCAGCCCCTGGTGCGCATGTCGGCGCTAGGCACCTGGTGACGTCATCTCCCGGCGCCGCGTCAGCAGGGACTGACGAGCAGCGGCCGCTGCCACCTCGGGCGCGCACCACCACCGGAGCTGTAGGTCGGGGTTTGAGGATACCACCCCCCCCATCAACCTCTTCTCACCCCAGGCATCGCCCCATCCGGAGACTCACCCGCAGCGAAGGTTCCCGATTCGATCGAGGCTGTCAGTCAGTCCATCAACAGGTGACACACCGTCCAGACCTTACTGGTGGTAAGGCGTTTTTTTCCTGCCTCTGGGTCCTCCTTGCTTTTTGAGTTATCTCCTTTGGTACCATGTCTACATGCTCAGTATTACTTCCCTGGCACACCATTGGTTTCTCCTTGACCAGGAGCCTATTTTATTGATTTTAATAAACAAGTTTATCATCCAGATCCCGAGCAGCATCCAAGTTCTTTCTTTCTTTTTATGTCATTTTGTCCGGGAGCGCCATCATACCCGCTTACATAATATAATGACATAATTATTGCTAATATCTTCTCACACATAATAATGTATCTTAAAAATATAGTCTAAATGAACCTATTGTTCATCTTTAAAATACAGACAATTAAGAAGACATCACCCCCTTAACATAGCCTCAGGCTGACTGAGTCTTATCTAAAAGAATGTCAGTTTTCCACTTATTTATGACAAAAGAAAATGGAAATATCTGCTGAAATTATAAGACCCTATTGTAAGAGAAATTTTGTTTAACAAGTACATATGAACTCTCATTCACCTTTAAACAAGATGGCAGCTATACTGTTCAGAATCTTATATGCATAAGATGGAATATACATGGCTTTTTAAATCCATTTTTTTATTCTATTATTATTTTAATCACCCCAATAATCCCGACATATCCCCCCTTTCTTCCCAGTATGCAGGAGAGCAGCCTAGCCATATCTGGGAAGAAAGCTTTAGAAGGAGTAGCAGAAGAAAAAAAATGTCTTGTCCTCTTTTTATAAGAGAATAGTTCATATTGGGAATTGTTCATAACTTTTAAGTAAAGCGGTAAAAATGAAAAAAAAAAATCATCATTTCAAAATGTCAGTTCGTAGCGACTTTGCTAGTGTTAGCTATGTCACAAACTGTTCCTTGTTAGTCTTTGAATTTCGATCTCCTAGTAAATAAACTCAAATGTTCCTTGAAATCTCCAACTTCAGCTTGTAAAGTCTTGATGGAGACAGAAATTAACTGCTGCAATGGCATTAGCAACTATCATTCAAAGCGCAGTAAAACAATGTTGGCAATCAGGAATCCGAGAAATCTGTTTGGACGTTCAACCTTGGATGTTGGTTGGATAATGAATGGTTTCAGCATGGCCTAGAGTGTCATACACCTAGACTGAGGTTTGCTCACATGTGCAATGCACCATTCTCACATTTCCTTCAATTGAAAACAGGAGGTAGTGCGATTCCTCTTAATGGATTTCCTCGGATCAAATGCACAAAGATCTGTTGAAACAAATCTTCCTCTCCGTCAACAAGAATCTAGGGCGTCTCGCAGTATTTTTTCCTGAAGAAGGACCCGATTCAATGAGGGGTTCCGTCCTGAGCTGTGCTCTAAGGAGTGAGATGACCCATCTGATCGCTGCGTTATTGGCAAACATCATCGTCTGTACCAATCAACGACCTGGCATGTAAGGTTGATCCCCTCCTATTGGATGAAACATATAGTATGAATATACATTCTTATCAATTGAAATTTCAATGCGATGTTGGTACCCTAAGCTTTCTCAGAGTTCTCCTTTAGTCCACCGTGTGATCAGTTAATTTATCTGACCTCCACGGAAGGTGAGACTATATATGCGACCTTTCCTAGGGCGACTGACTTCTGGGGCTCATTAACATGGGGATGTATTTATCGCCATGGATACTACGCATTGAACAATAATACAATGATACAATATTTTGTTAAAATTTACCTACTACTTGGGAGGAAAAATATAATATTTCCCCCTATGGGGCATCAATGCAATTTATTGGAGGCAATAAAACTACCTGACATTGAGGATTTCTTCTTGGTTACCGTATACAACCTTTAACCTCTTGACTGCATTACGTCATTAGGGTTTGATCCTCCTTGGTATAACCGTCATTGGCAATTTTTTCAAAATGTGCCCGCTTTGAGCGACCTGTTTGAGTCAGAGGGATGAAGTGACCACTGAAAAATAGGAGGGTGGCTAGTATCTAACAACCAAGATCCCCTGGCAGGGATTTCAGGATCCTCAATACTGTGACCTGGGATAAAATGGTATTAGAAGCTCTGTATCCTATACCTCTATTCAGTGTATCCCTTTGATTCCTACCATTTGGGCATTTAAGGATTTTGTGGCCTTTGGCTGGCCTTAGGATTTGTTCCTAAAGAGGAATTTTAGTTCTGGGCTGCAGTGCCCTGAGTGAACCAAGTGATCAGCTGATCCAACTTGGCTTCTACTCCACTGAAAACCTATTTAGAATTGGATTGTTGGCTCCGCCTCTTGAGGTGCCTATGTCTCTCGGGTTCAGACATATGGGACAGATCCCCATCAGAACCAGTTGCTCGGTTCTGGTGTGAGGTCTGGGCCTTAATGTCACTCGATCTTCCTGAGGATATTGGGGATCCCTAGGATGGGGCAAATCCCTATTTATTTGTGGGTGTCCCCCCCCTTGTTAATGGGATGTCCGGTGTCCTCCTTGAGGTATCCGGTGTCCCTTTGGGGCCTAGGTGGCATGTCTTGCTCCTTTGCCAAACTTATTATTATGTACATGGGCAATGCCTCAAAGAACAGGGATTTAAATCCCGGGTGGTTGTACTCAGGCTCCTTCATTGAAGGGTGTTAGGCACTTTTGAGTACACAAACATTCAGTAGGCTTTTGTGCTGTGTACATTTTAGATTATAGATAACAGCTGTAGCAGCAGTAAGGTTTTTGTATGGGCTGAATTTTAAATTACATCCTTGAGGCACAACAGAGAAAGTTGTTTTCATAGGCCTAAAGATGATCAATAATGTTTAAGGACCCTTCTTAACAAAAATCAGGACAGTACTCTTTTTAAAACTTTTTAAATTCTGGAGGTGTATGGTATCTTATTAGGGGTGCTAGTCTTTTTGCAGTGACCTGATATGACTCATACCTATTTATGCACGGCTGCCCAATTTCTGCCCTCCTATATTTAGAAGATGGCTGGGGTAGGACATGGACTCTCTGCCTGACTCCCCCCCCTTGTCTGGGTCATAACCATCAGACTGGGAGTCATATCTGGGTCTATGGATTAATTACATCATATTTAATGCAGGACTAAAAAGCATTACCCTTATGCATGGACAACATGACCTTATGGAACTCTCCTATTTATTTACCGATGAGTTCCTGTTATGACTTGAACTGTTACTGTTTCTTTTTTTTTAATTTTCCACTGCTGATTACTCGGCAACTTTTGCTAGAAAACATTTTTCCTTGCTCAAAACTTCCTAATTATTGCATTTATCATTTACATTTTTCTTACAAATGGTTACTTTCATTACAGCTTTCTTGATGAAACTTTTGCCACAGTTCTACTTCATTTTGCAGTTTCACGCTACATTTTCTTAACTGATGTGTCCCAATAGAAGTCACTTTCACCTGCTCAAGGAGGTTCCTTATCTCATTCTCTCATTTATTTGGAGTTGAGATTGGAACTTTACTAAATTCCTTTTTGCTGAGCCTTCTGGTGCAGTTCCTCACAAAGATACAGTAAGATTGGCCATGACCAAAAAGTATGTGATCACGCCTCCTGACGTCTTTGGTGTTAAATAAGCTATTGGTGAGTTCATACAGCAGGTTTTCCTCTACCCAAGTGTCAGATGCCCATTATTGGCTCAACTTCTGAGGATTTTGATATATGACTCTAACCAGCATTTACATATTCCACCATTTCAGACTCAGAGAGGTGTTTCCACACATTTGTGATCTGTGCCAAATCTACTGGAGTTGTGGCATTACCACTAGGGACTCACACCTTGCCAGAGTTGGCAGCGTGAACATTACCTGCTGTAGACATTTTTAAAGCATTTCTATCAACATTCACAATTAATGAAAAAAAAAATGTTTTTTTTTTTTTTTTCAAAGTTATTGATCATGTCACCTGATCATAATTATGATTGGCATATGTAAGAAATCAATAACATTATCTCAGCAGTGCCTTCATTAATGTAAGAATATTTAATAATATCTCACGCTCGTACTTCATTATGTCAGAATATTTATACTGCTCTGAATATAACAGTGTCTATTTATGGTTAATAAGCAAAGATCTGTGCGGTAGGAGAATCTCCACTTATTTCCACAAATCAATATGTAGTGAATTCTTTTTAATTGATTAATTTCTTTTTAAAAGCATATACCAATCTTAGTGAGTACAGTCTACAGTATGGAATATATAAAAATATTTATTCACAAGACATGTAATCACAATATATGATCAAAAATGGAAATGACACAAAGAAACAACTCTACATAAAATACAAACTTAAAACAATCAATGCAATGTGATGTTTAGCTCAATAATGAAAGTGAAACTGAAACGAAAGCAAGATTACCATTTCTCCAGGTATAGCATAAACCATAGGTAAGTCTTCTATATAAACAGACCACAATTGTCTGTGAATCGCATTGCCGAAAGTCGTTTCACTGCAGATGGAGTGAGAATAAGCCATGCAAAACGGAAGACTTAAAATTGCAAATAATGCATTAAATCTGATATTAATAAAAATGTATAAAAACAAAAATCAGCTTTTTAGAGAAAAATCTACTATGGTTTATACGGCTGGGATTGTAATCTTATTACCCTTAAATATGCAATATAAAACATATAAGGAAGGAAATAAACAATATTGAATAAAATCAAATAACACAGCAAAGTTATATTTACCACAATTAAGATGGCTGCTAGCTTCAAATGGTCATTACCAGAGTTCTAAGATGGATGCCTTTCTTAAGATGGTGGCAAGTGAGGGAGGAGTTTCGTTTGGCGTCCCTCAAAGTTTCAGATGAATGATGAAGCAAGATGGAGTATGTCTGGATGAGTCTATAAATGGATGTAGTAGTGTGTATGTTGCAAGTGTAAGGTGTGTTGTCAGTAGTTATGTGTCCTGTCTCACATCTGGGTTCTTCTTTTATATGGTATGAACAAAGGGCTATAACAATTACCATAAGTTAAACCCAGAGGGATGAAACATTATCCCCATTGGTTGGGATATTCTATACCTTAACTGGTGAGGTCATAGTCACACCTCTTCTAATAACTCAATGTTTGTATAATAAAATTAAAGGATGATTTCTCTATGTTCAAGATTAACTATAAAACACAACATAAAACTTTGTCCATACTCCCAGTACATACATAAATGTCCATCTAATCTCCATCATTCACCCTGGCAAGTAATGCCATTTCAGTAATTATATTTTCAATACAATATATATACTTATATTGGAAATATCTAAATTATCCCAAGACTGCATTTGGTATTATCTCCACAGGAGGCAGTATTGTACTGTTCATTAAATTCAGTATTTAACAATAATTAGAATATATCCTTATCTGATGACCTTATTGACCTCTTGCTAGTGAAAGTCCATTAATTATTTGAATTCTGCCATTACTGTCAGACATAGCGTCTAGGATTGGAAAATTTACGATACCTTGAACACTTAAACACAAACTTTTCTGAAATTAGGTAATTAGTGACAGGATACACATGTTCTTACACTTAAAAGAAATGTATTCTAAGTAAGATTACTACCGTAAGAATATGAACCCAAAATGTGATATAACATTCCTAAATTTATATGTATATGCCTTACATAATATAATGACATAATTATTGCTAATATCTTCTCACACATAATGTATCTTAAAAATATAGTCTAAATGAACCTATTGTTCATCTTTAACCACTTGCCGACCGGTCATGTTGACCGTACTGCGGCAAAGTGGCTCGATTCCGTCCAGCGACGTAGACCTACGTCGCTGGACTCCTCCCCCTGTTGGCGGCGCTCGCGCGCCGCCGGAGGTGCGCTCCCGCTGTTTTCAGTCACAGCGGGAGTCGGGCCAGGGGAGGAGCGGCGGCGATCGCTGCTGCTCTTCCCCGATCATCGGGGAATCCAGTTTGGAGATCCACCCACTTGTGTAAACAGAGCGGGCGGATCTCCTAAGTGACAAGGAGTGCCAGATTGCAGTGTTCAGCATAGCTGAACATGCGATCTGTCCTTGTGTCACTCAGTCACCTCCCCCCACACATGTTAGTAAGCACCAGGCATACATTAAAACCTCCCTCTCCAATAAAATTAACCCCTTCCCTGCCAGTGTCATTTTTTACAGTAACAGTGCATATTTATAGCACTGATTACTATAGAAATGTCACTGGTACCCCCAAAAGTGTCAAAAATGTCAGTCAAGGGTACGATCTGTCCACCGCAATGTCGCAGTCCCGCAAAAAAAATCACAGATCGCCGCCATTACGCGTTAAAAAATAAAAACACCAAAAATGACAGAAATCTTTCCCTTAGTTAGTAAACGGAATAACTTTTGCGCAAACCAATCAAAATACGCTTATTGTGATTTTTTTACCAAACATATGTAGCAGAAAACAAATTGGCCAAAAATTTAAAAACATTTTGATTTTTACATTTTTTTGGGGGGGAATTTCATATAAAAAAATGTTAAAAATATTGTTATTTTTTCAAAATAAACGCTCTTTTTTTGTTTATAGCGCAAAAAGTAAAAATCGCACAGGTGATCAAATACCACCAAAAGAAAGCTATATTTGTGGGAAAAAAAGGACGTAAATTTCGTTTGGGTACAGTGTTGCACGACCGCGCAATTGTTAGTTAAAGTCGCACAGCGCCGAATCGCAAAAAGTGGCCTGGACGTAAGACAGCAAAATCGTCCAGTGGTAAAGTGGTTAAAATACAGACAATTAAGGAGACATCACCCCCTTAACATAGCGTCAGGCTGACTGAGTCTTATCTAAAAGAACGTCAGTTTTCCACTTATTTATGACAAAAGAAAATAGAAATATCTGCTGAAATTATAAGACTCTATTGTAAGAGGAATTTTGTTTAACAAGTACATATGAACTCTCATTCACCTTTAAACAAGATGGCAGCTATACTGTTCAGAATCTTATATGCATAAGATGGAATATACATGGCTTTTTAAATCCATTTTTTTTTTCTATTATTATTTTAATCACCCCAATAATCCCAACAATACTTTCCAGATGCACTGTATGTAATGAGACCTCAAAATCCTGATAGAGAGTTATTGATCAATAAAGAAAAACTTTAGAAAGGAATTTAGACGTATACACTGGAGGTAAAACACATACATGGCACACTAGGACCACTGTAGGCCATACAGAAACTAGGAACACTACACAAACAGTTCATGTGTTCTGTATTAAAGTAGACATAGATGGCTCAGTCTAAGACAATACACTATCAAAAAAAAAGCTGGAAGTGAAATAAAGACACAAAAGAGACATAAATGGTTTTGATAAAACACTTGTTTTCAAATACATAAAGCTAAAACAATAGATATACAGCAGACTTCCGTTTTGGTACACACCACACTTATCAACAATGTGAAATGGAACAATTCCCATAATTATAGGCAAATCTATCTGGGGCTATCTTCAGCCTGAAACTTTGCCACCAAACCATTTTTAAGACATTATAGGTACCAGGAACACATCTAATCTAGGATGATGCTCCTTCCCTGAATTTCAAAAAGCCTAGGGTTGGACACTGAAAAAAAAAAAGAAAAGATAAATTTTCAAATATGAATTTCTTTAATGTGTCCTCTAAAATTCTTACGCAGTTCCGAGATTGAAACCCTAAAAGAAGATTTTCAGGCTATTCTTGTTCAAACATGGACAAGTTTAAAACTAACAAATACCAATTTCAATATCAATGTATTTGAAAGAATGAGTTTTTGACATTTGATCGGATTTGACAAGAAAGGAATATAGAACCCTCAGTAATTTGAGGGGCTTGCGGAAGGAGGGACATATACACTGAACAAAAATATGAATGCAACACTTTGGCTTTTGCCCCCATTTTTCATGAGCTGAACTCAAGGTACTAAGACTTTTTCTATGTACACAAAAGGCCTATTTCTCTCAAATAAAGTTCACAAATATGGCTAAATCTGTGTTAGTGAGCACTTCTCCTTTGCCGAGGTAATCCATGCACCTCACAGGTGTGGCATATCAAGATGCTGATTAGACAGGATGATTATTGTACAGGTGTGCCGTAGGCTGGCCACAATAAAAGCCACTCTAAAATGTGCAGTTTTACTGTATTGGGGGGGGGGGTCCGAAAACCTGTCAGTATCTGGTGGGACCATCATTTGCCTCACGCAGTGCAAAACATCTCCTTCGCATAGAGTTGATCAGGTTGTTGATTGTGGCCTGTGGAATGTTGGTCCACTCTTCCTGAATGGCTGTGCCAAGTTGCTGGATATTGGCAGGACCTGGAACACGCTGTCGTATACACAGGTCCAGAGCATCCCAAACATGCTCAATTGGTGAAATGTCCAGTGAGTATGCTGGCCATCCAAGAACTGGGATGTTTTCAGCTTTCTAGTACACATTCCAGGAATTGTGTACAGATCCTTGCAACATGGGGCCTTGCATTATCATGGTGCAACATGAGGTGATGGTCGCGGATGAATGGAACAAAAATGGGCCTCATGATCTCATCACGGTATCTCTGTGCATTCAAAATGCCATAAATAAAATGCACCTGTGTTCGTTGTCCATAACATACATCTGCCCATACCCTAACCCCACCGCCACCATGGGCCACTCGATCCACAACGTTGACATCAGCAAACGGTTCACGCACACAATGCCATGCACACTGTCTGCCATCTGCCCTGTACAGTGAAAACCGGGATTCATCCATGAACAGAACACCTCTCCAAAGTGCCAGATGCCATAGAATGTGAGTATTTGCCACTCAAGTCGGTTACGACGAACTGCAGTCAGGTTGAGACCCCAATGAGGATGACGAGCATGCACGTCAGACGGTTTCTGACAGTTTGTGCAGAAATTCTTTGGTTATGCAAACTGATTGTTGCAGCATCTGTCCGGATGGCTGGTCTAAGACAATCTTGAAGGTGAAGATGCTGGATGTTGAGGTCCTGGGCTGGTGTGGTGACACGTGGTCTGCGGTTGTGAGGCCAGTTGGATGTACTGCCAAATTCTCTGAAAAGCCTTTGGAGACAGCTTATGGTAGAGAAATTAACATTTAATTCACGGGCAACAGCTCTGGTGGACATTCCTGCAGTCAACATCCCAATTAGACACTCCCTCAAAACTTGCGACATCTGTGGCATTGTGCTGTGTGATAAAACTGCACATTTTAGAGTGGCCTTTTATTGTGGCCAGCCTAAGGCACACCTGTGCAATAATCATGCTGTCTAATCAGCATCTTGATATGCCACACCTGTGAGGTGGATGGATTATCTCTGCAAAGGAGAAGTGCTCACTAGCACAGATTTAGACAGATTTGTCAACAATATTTGAGAGGAATTGGCTTTTTGTGTACATAGAAATGTCTTAGATTTTTGAGTTCAGCTCATGAAAAATGGGGGCAAAACCAAAGTGTTGCATTTATAGTTCAGTGTAGATGAAATTGATTTAGAAGAAAGTAGTAGAGAACAGAATTTAAACCCTAAAAAAAATACTACCTGAAAAAGTAGAACATCTATAGAATATAAACCTGAACCTAAAAAATTCTCTTCCTTATCATACTACTAAAATGTTGCAGCATTTTTAGAAAAGGTAAAATAAGAGATGTGCCATAAGTTCGGCGGCTGAAATATATTGGTGTTTTTGGCATTTTGCTGATAAAAAGGTGCCAAAACGCACGCTATTTTACTGTGATTTTCCTGGATTTTATTGCTATTTTTTCTGTAATTTTACAATGATTTTACCACAATTATACTGTGCTTGTAGTGTGTTTTTCATAGGTCATGTGACTCAAAAACCGCATCAAAAATGTAACACAGGGGCCTTATTGATGCGTTTTTGCTGCGTTTTAAATGCATTTTAAAGTAGAGGTGCGTTTTTTGTGGGGGGTTTCATCTGGACAAAAATACAGCAAGCAAGATTTTTAACACCACAAGAGAAGCGTAATGGACCAGTGTGAAGACATACATAGAATTAAAGGAATGCATTTTTCTTGAGCTTTTCTTGCCCTAAAGGTGCCGATACTGGCCGACAATAAATTCATATTCATTTAAAATCATGATATTAATTAAAGTCAAAGTCAAATATAATACAATTATATAAAAAAAATACATATATTTTTTTAAATTGTAATTTTCGGTTTTGGTTTCTGCCAAATGCATCCTGAATTTTCGGTTTTGGCATCAAAATATCCATTCGGTTCACCTCTAGGTAAAATACACACTATAGTTCAAGATAAGAGAGTAATGCCCCATACACACGTGCAGATTGTCGGCCGAAAAGATTCGGCCGACGACCGATCGGCCGATTGTAGGCTTGTTAGTATGATGCTTCCGACAGCCGACAGCGCACTTTCGCCCGAAAAGAATCTGTCGTGCAAGCATTAAAATTTTTGTATGCCGACACCAGAGCGGCCGATTGTTCGCCAGTCAATACAGAATTCAGCCGACAGACAGCAGATTTGCAAGACTGGGCATGCTCAGAAAAGAAAAAACACAGGGAAAGTTAACCATCACATGACATCACTTCTGCAGTCGGCTGTAGTCAGCGGACAAAATTCTTGTGCAGTCTTTTGCACTTTTCAACAGACACGACAGCTGGGGACAAAAGATGGCCGATCGCTCGGCCGACGATCTGCACGTGTGTACGGGGCATTAGGATTGCCCTGTTCATTAAAGCAATTCATCTAAAGGGAAGAGCAAGTGATATAAAGGAATTAACTGTGAGAGGACGAGTTGTTAGTGTTGTTACTTCCCTGTCAGACACTCTGGTTCCAAGTAGTGTCAACTCATTGTTTATAAGCATATAGTCTTGGATATCAGGGTCTGTCAAGCACAGAATCCCACTTGACCTTTAATCTGCATGGCTATCAAATATGAACAAAAACGTAGTAAACCAAATATGTTACACTTTCCCTTTAGGTGATTACCATACACTCAATCTTAATAATAAAGTGCACTGTACCTTTAAATCAATGCATAGTGAACATTCATCTATGGCATAATATAAATTAGTATAAAAACAAATAAAATCACATTTGATTTGGTTAAGGCCCCTTTCACACTTGCCGCTCCGTCGGCGGACTCCGTTTTTCTCAGCGGGGGATCGATCCGCCGATCCCCCGCTGAGCAGGCGGATGGCAGCTCTGTCTCCACGCTGTGTGCTGAGACAGAGCTGTCAGGTCCCCGCTCTTCTCTATGGGGAAATTGGATGAGAATGGACCTCTTCTCTATGGGGAAATTGGATGAGAATGGACCTCCTGTCCGTTCTCATTCGTTCCCATCCGATCCGAACCGCCAGACGGATGGAAAAAAGGATTTCCATCCGTCCGGATTTGACGGACAGGATCGGATGTCAGCGGACATGTCTCTGATGACATCCGATGCCCCATAGAGATGCATGAGGCATCCGTTCAGATCCGCCTGAAAAACTGACAGGGCGGATCTGAACGGTCTGCAAGTGTGAAAGGGGCCTTAGGCTAAACCATCCTTGATAATGTTCAATGAAAATTTCTGCCACCCTGAAAGATAAGTTGAAATAGTGTGAAAAAACTTGGGACCCCGGGATCATATATCTTTCAGGGAATGCCTAGCACCCCCATGAGGCCCTTATAACCGGAGCAAAATTACCTTACCTTCTTTACTTTCTTTTTTCATCCATTTACTTAGTGATGCATTTATCTTCAGTGTTGACCACTTGAACATTTTGTGAAGTGAAGGTATGCTCCGAGACCCATCTTCCTATTTCATTACTAATTCATTGAAATGTTCTTGTACGAAAGCTTCTAAGATGTAAAACTGGAAGGGATGTGCCCCTGGCCCCAAATCTGCCCCCACCTTGACCCAAAAGAGGGGTAAGGGGGGGGGGGGGTCTGGTCGTCCTGATCTTGCTATATGACAATGAGATTCTGTATAGTTGAAAACTATGCCTGACATTTGTAAATTATTATGTATGTATTATTATTATTATTATTATATTATATTATGAATGAACCACTGTTTTGATTCTGTAGTTGTTTGCACTTCCAATGGACACTTACTATACAATAATAAAACTATTGGGAAAGAACACACTGTGACCCTGGGTTTTGCATTGCCCCCCCCCCCCCCCAGGGTAATATGGGAAAGCATGCACCATTAATAATACGATTTCACCTATTCTACTTAGTTCCAAAAGAACTATGAGTACATGGTCACACACTATAGGCCTGTTTAGATGCGGCGTTACAACATGTGCTCGTTGTAGGTATCTAGGTGATTCACATAAAGTTGTCTAATGTTCAAATGGCTATTCAGCTAATATAAAACAATTAGCTAACAGTCAAACTAGGTTAGTGATCTACGTAATAACATGCATTATCTGCAACATCCAGAATGTTGTCAGACCTACCAGATGATTATACAACAGAATACAAAGATCATGTTTCTAATATTAATACAGATAAAGACACAAATCTAGCAAGACATTTTAGAGAAGTCCATAGTTCAAATACACAGTCGTTTAGAGTCCAAATAAATATAAGAATGAAATACCCAACCTGTGGTGGAGACAGTTTTTTTTTCTTGAGGGTGAAGCGAGGTATTTTGGCGCTGCCTATGACAAAGTAGGGACTAGTACAAAAAGGTATATAAAAAGTAGGATATTGAAAAACAAGGGATAAGGATATATGGAAGGGATGGTAGAGCTGTGTGTGTAAAGTGATGGGGCTTTATCCAAACAATAGATCCAAAACATATAAAATATTAATGGAAAATAATCTGCACTTTGACATATAACTTATAGTATAATAAATATAAAGTGATATGTGCAATTGATTAAAGGTGACAGTGCTAAAGTGCTCCTATGTGAAAGTCCAGTAAGTCACCAAGATTATCAAACCAAATAAATAAAAAGTAAATAATAATAATAAATAAAATCAATCAAGTCCAAACATAGTCCATAAAGTGCTTATGAAGAAAAAATCTGTGCTTCAATACAGCCAGTAGTGAAATAGCTTGCAAACAGTGGTCCGGTGATAAGTGTGGGGTGAGGAAATTTCATGCACCCCTCCTATGTATCCCGCACTCACCAGAGGTATACACCCCTACAGGGGTAATGAGCTTTGGATATTAAGCCTTTTTCCTAGGGGTCTTGATATCGGGCTCCTGGAGTGGAGATCTCCCTGGATGCGATCAAAAATCCAAAAAAAAGGCACAAATCCAATACATTTTGGAGGGACTAGATCTAGCCATGTCACACAACTATTTTTGGCACGACAAAACTTTCTATGTGCAGACAAAAGGAGTAGCTATGGGGGCTCGTTATGCCCCCAGTGTCGCTAATGTGTTCATGAACATGTTGGAGGACCAACTGATCTACGGACAAAACCACCCACAACTTCGTTTTTATCGTCGCTATATTGATGATATTATTTTAATGTGGGACGGATCACAAGAGTCACTGGAACTGTTTTTAAGTGATCTTAACAATAACCAGTTTGGAATTAGTTTTATGGGGAATTTTAGCCAAGACAAAATTGATTTTTTAGATCTCCAGATTTTAAAGGAAGAGGACCATGTTTACACTAAAACTTTTTTTAAAACTACCGATAAGAACGGGTATATACCGACATCTAGCTGCCACCATCCAAAGTGGAAGCAGAACATCCCTAAAGGACAATACATGAGGATCAGGCGAAATTGTTCAAAAATTGAGGACTATGAAATACAAGCCGAGGTTTTAACTAAAAGATTTGAGGAAAAAGGCTATGACAGATGCACTTTAGAGAGAACGAAGAATCAGATTAGAGACACACAGAGGGAACGTCTACTGATCCCAAAGACGAGAACAGCGAAAGAAAACTTTGAGTGCGCCTTCATTACTGGCTACAATAACCAGTACAAAACAGTTGAGAAAATAATCAAAAAATATTGGCCAATCCTAAAATCAGATAAGACCTTCTCCAGAATTCTACCTAACAAACCCAAGTTCATTTACCGTAAAGCCCCAGCTTTAAGGAACAGGTTAGTCCCCAATGTGGTGGACCCACCAAAACAAATAAAGATTTTCCCTCACTTAAAGGGCTTTATAAGGTGTCGGAAATGCTTAGCGTGCAAAAACAACCCAGCACAAAACAAGAAAACTATGCAGTTCAGATCCTTTGCTAACAAAAAAACTTTTCAGATAAGAAAGCTCATCACCTGCCATACCACCCACGTGACATACGTCATTGAATGCCCTTGCGGGCTCCAATACGTGGGGAGGACCACCAGGCCACTATGTGACCGAATTAAAGAGCATCTGAACAATATCAAAATTGGCTTTCCCAAGCACAGCCTATCAAGGCATTTTAGAGATGTACACCGACGCAGCACAAAAGGCGTAATATTCTATGGGATAGACACTATTAGTGAGAACTGGAGAGGAGAGAATAAGACGAGAAAGATATCGCAAAACGAGACAAAGTGGATATACCAACTTGATACACTTCAACCTAAAGGAATGAATAGGGATATAGACCTAAATTGCTTTATATCCAATTTCTGACTTCTCTTATTAGATATTTTACAACTCGTTTACATAATACGCCCCATCTTTTATAAAGTTTTTTGAACAAGCCCCACCTTCATTTATAGAAGCTTTAGTCCTTTTTATCGGCATTTTATGGCCTCTTCACTATTTTATCCAACATTAACACACATATTATACATTAACCGTGATCCTAGAAATGGTGCTAATTTTTTATCATACACATATTTTTATATGTTTTTATATAAGTAGTATAATTATAGTCTAAATACTATGTTGTGGTTATGGTTAAGACGCAGTTTGGCGAAGTGGGATATACATATGTGGTGGGCGTTATATGGTTATCAGTTCATAGGACCATACCCTCACCAACCAAATCACTTTGGCCCTATACGTTTCAATATCCCCTTCCCTCAATAATATATATCTATTGCACTTTCTTATTTTTTGCATTTTTTTGCAATTATTTCACTGTTTGTACATATGACACTTCACTGTATAAACTATTTATTAATTATTCATAATTAATTAATTATTATCATTTTTAATAAGTGCCATTATTCAATAATTACCAAACAATAGCTTTTTTATTGATATGGTTTTTATATGGTCTTTCACACTCCACACTAATTTAATTGTTATATAAATTTATTTAATTTATTTTAAATTACACCACTGGTATTTCTTCACCCATTCAGGCACTCATTTTATAACACTTCAACGATATATATATTTATGATACATATATTTTCACCACACGCACATAGTCATTAAATTCCATTATGTTTTATATTGTGCCACATTCTGAACATCGATATATCCCCCCTAAAACGCACTGGCTGATTATATATTCCATACACATACGCAGACCACCATTGTTGTTTTAAAAAATATATTTACCCCATCACGAGCCTTCTTTTCTTTTATTGGCCGTTTCGGTCTTCTTCCCATTGATTGGTTGTCATTTGCTCCAATGCAGAAGGTACGAGAGAGACTCGCTGTTGCCTTGCCCAGTAACAGATGACGCACCTCCGTCCTTTTTTTCTTTTTTTCTATTTGTTTACGATGTCTGGTAGCCTGGTAACCATCTAACATAAATAGCTTGCGGGAATGGTGTGACCTTACGCACCTGATGACGTCAGCTGTGACGAAACGCGTCGTGCGTGGTTACGTCATTTCCGCCCCACTGGAACGCAGATCCGGTCGCTGGTTACAGTAGCGTCCCGGAAGTAGCCGCCAACGAGGGATTCGCGGCCCCTACTGCCTCGTTCGCTTTCATACCTTGTCTAAATGCGAGTACAGTCTTTTTTAAACTCTTTAATAAACTATTGAAAACGGTACTTCACTATACAAGGTCTTCCTTTACATATGGTACCTGGGTTTATCTCCCCCCAATCGGGAATATGGATTACCATGGTGACCCTGCCCACTGAGGATTTTTGATCGCATCCAGGGAGATCTCCACTCCAGGAGCCCGATATCGAGACCCCTAGGAAAAAGGCTTAATATCCAAAGCTCATTACCCCTGTAGGGGTGTATACCTCTGCTGAGTGCGGGATACATAGGAGGGGTGCATGAAATTTCCTCACCCCACACTTATCACCGGATCACTGTTTGCAAGCTATTTCACTACTGGCTGTATTGAAGCACAGATTTTTTCTTCATAAGCACTTTATGGACTATGTTTGGACTTGATTGATTTTATTTATTATTATTTACTTTTTATTTATTTGGTTTGATAATCTTGGTGACTTACTGGACTTTCACATAGGAGCACTTTAGCACTGTCACCTTTAATCAATTGCACATATCACTTTATATTTATTATACTATAAGTTATATGTCAACGTGCAGATTATTTTCCATTAATATTTTATATGTTTTGGATCTATTGTTTGGATAAAGCCCCATCACTTTACACACACAGCTCTACCATCCCTTCCATATATCCTTATCCCTTGTTTTTCAATATCCTACTTTTTATATACCTTTTTGTACTAGTCCCTACTTTGTCATAGGCAGCGCCAAAATACCTCGCTTCACCCTCATATTGTTTAATATAGCCTTCTGGACTATATTTTGGGGTAGGCTGCAGCCTCATCCACATCCATTAGCGCGGAAATTCATTCCTTTTTAGTTTTTTTTTCTGCTCCAGAAAAAGGGAAGCATTTTGCATTTTTAAACTTGATACTCATATCCCCAAAGGCCAAAATTATGCATGGGACATCACATTACACACTATTATGAAAAGTCCTATTTTGCCACTTTCCCTTTCTCCTCTGGCCTTGATGGAGTGTGCTGAGGCTGCTTTTGTCTGCTAACCATATGGCCAGGTGAGGTGTGCGGTGGAGGGGACACCTCTTTTCATCTCCTCTCTTGGGAAGGAAGAAAAAACAATTTAAAAAAAAATAGATCCACAATACATAAACAAGCTGTGAAAACATGAATACCATCCACAATATTGGTGAAACAAATGTGAAGCTTTTGTGAAGAAACACTACAAATATGTGCTGACTGCTGTGTTCCACCACTAATATATACACTATATTGTCAAAAGTATTGGGACACCTGCTTTTACACACACACATGAACTTTAATGGCATCCCAGTCTTAGTCCGTAGGGTTCAATATTGAATTGGCCCACCCTTTGCAGCTATAACAGTTTCAACTCTTCTGGGAAGGCTGTCCGCAAGGTTTAGGAGTGTGTCTATGGGAATGTTTGACCATTTTTCCATGTTTTTATGGACCTTGCTTTGTGCACTGGTGTGCAATCATTTTGGAACAGGAAGGTACCATCCCCAAACTGTTCCCATAAAGTTGAGAGCATGAAATTGTCCAAAATGTCTTGGTATGCTGATACCTTAACAGTTCCCTTCACTGGAACTAAGGAGCCAAGCCCAACTCCTGAAAAACAACCCCACATCATAATCCCCCTTTACCAAATGATTTGGACCAGTGCACAAAGCAAGGTCCATAAAAACATGAAAGAGCGAGTTTGGGGTGGAGGGACTTTACTGGCCTCCATAGAGCTCTGACCTCAACCCAATAGAACAGGATGAATTAGAGCAAAAGCTGCGAGCCAGGCCTTCTTGTCCAACATCAGTGCCCGACCTCACAAATGTGCTTCTGGAAGAATGGCCAAACATTCCCATAGATACACTCCTTAACCTTGTGGACAGCCTTCCCAGAAGAGTTGAAGCTGTTGTAGCTGCAAAGGGTGGGTCATGTCAATATATAGCCCTGCAAAACTAAGACTGGGATGCCATTAAAAATGAAGTGCATTTAAAAGCAGGTGTCCCAATACTTTTGACAATATAGTGTATATAGGCCTTATAAAAGAAGAGCTAGATCCCAAACACTGGAGGTCTGGACCACTGACGACATCCCCTGTGACGAAAGGCTTCGGACGAAGCTTAACTTACTGACATCATCATGTCCGCTGAACGCACCAGAACAGACTTTTCATGCCTGTTATTATTATCATTTATTTATTTTTGTAAGTATCCTGATGCCTATTAACACAGCGGATGTGAAATTTGTCCCCAGATGGTCATCCCTTTGTCATTGATGCCTTTAACATTCATATGCACTTAAGACCTCCAGTGTTAGGGGGGACTTGCTTTGTATTTTGACAGTCTTGACCTCAAGGGTCTGTCAGATATAATTTACATAGGAAGCTGAAGTGACAGCATGCTTTAGACAATAGACATGTCATGGTGTTTGTGTCTTACAGTTACAAATAACAGTATGTTGATTTTGTACTCAACGGCATTACAGGATGAACAACTTCATAAGCCCTTGTTTGGTTTCCTAACATGAACTACGTCAGTCAAATCTAGATTGTACAAATTCATAACAGTATGCTTTCCAGGGCCTCAGGCTTTAGAATTTACATTTATGGAGCTTTCAGCTCAATTTAAAATGTACTATAGTATTTTTTTTTTTTGCTTTTGCATAATCCATTTGTGATTATTATGTGTATATGAGGCTTAGCAGCATAGGGGCATTTTACAGCCTGATTCCAGGGGGGGGGGGGGGGGATCCACCTTTGTGTTGCACCCTACAGATAGGTGCTAGATAAAGATATAGTGGGCCTTGTCTGCCTAACAGCAGGGCTGTGATTTGTTAGGTAGGGTGTCAGGGCTTCCAGATGTGACTGCTGAGGGGAGAACTATCCCCACTGGCTCCTGTGAGAGGCTTCTCATAGGGCAGTGTGGGAAGCCCAATCAGGGGACACATCCCAGCTTGTAACTACCCCAGAAGGCAGATTAGGCTGTAAAGGATTCTGGGAGTGGGTATAAGTTTGGGGGAAGTGCGTGACAGGGTGTCTTTGTCGGGAGCAGAGTCCCAGGAAGGAGAGTGCGGCTGTCTCTCCTCCTGTCTGAGGAAGGTGGATGTCTCGGGGTGTCGCCTGAGAGTCCAGAGAGTCCAGAAAGTGCTGAGTTAAGCGGAGAGGGATCCAGTGTGCCGAGAGCCTGCGGAGAGAGGGAGGGGTCCAGTCCCAGAAAAGCCCACACAGGTCGTGAGTACTGAGGATTGTCCCTGGGGGTCTGCCTAGAGTCAGAGGCAGGGGCGTTGCTAGGTGGTAAAAAGACCAGGGGCTGCAGCCCGAAGGTAAATTTGATAACCCCTCCCACAAGTCCCGCCCAAGCTCCACCCAATACCCGCCCCCTCACCCCTGCCCAATGCCCCACCATAAAATGACTCACCCTTCGCAGCTATAACAGGCACAGATGTTGGATGAGAAGCCCTGACCTCACAAATGTGCTTCTGGAAGAATAGAATCAGAATAGTCAGGGAGGGAGAGAGGGATAAAGAGAGAGGGATAAAGAGAGAGAGAGAGAGAGGGATAGAAGGAGCGAGAGGGAGAGAGAAAGAGAGGGGAGAGGGAGAGAGAGGGCAAGAAGGAGAGAGAAGGAGAAAGAGGGATAGAAGGAGATACAGGGAGAGGGAAGGATAGAAGGAGAGAGAGGGATAGAAGGAGAGAGAGGGATAGAAGGAGAGAGAGGGATAGGGAGAGAGAGAGAGAGAGAGAGAGAGAGGGGGGGGGGATAGAGAGGGATAGGAGAGAGAGAGAGAGGGAGAGAGGGAGGGAGAGAGGGAGAGAGAGAGGGATAGAGAGGGATAGAAGGAGAGAGAGGGATAGAAGGGGGGAGAGAGAGAGAGAGAGAGAGAGAGAGAGAGAGAGAGAGAGAGAGAGGGATAGAAGGAGAGAGAGGGGGATAGAAGGAGAGAGAGAGGGATAGAAGGAGAGAGAGAGAGAGAAGGATAGAAGGATAGAGAGAGGGATAGATAGAGGGAGAGAGAGGGATAGAGGGGGAGAGAGAGGGATAGAAGGAGAAAGAGAGGGATAGATAGAAAGATAGAGAGGTATAGAGGGAGAGAGAGTGATAGAAGGAGAAAGAGGCATTGATAGAGATACAGGGATAGAAGGAGAGGTAGGGAGGGAGGGAGAGAGGGAGTGAGAGAGAGAGGGATAGAAGGAGAGAGAGGGATAGAGGGAGAGGGAGGGATAGAAGGAGAGAGTAGGATAAAGAGGGATAGAGAGATAGAGGGATAGAAGGAGAGGGAGGGATAGAAGGAGAGAGAGGGATAGATAGAGAAAGAGGGAAGAAGAGAGGGATAGAAAGAGCGAGAGGGAGATAGAAGAAGAGAGGGATAGAAGGAGAGAGAGGGAGGGATAGAGGGATAGAAGGAGTGAGAGAGGGAGGGATAGAAGGAGAGAGAGGAATAGAAGGAAAGATAGGGGGGGAGGGATAGAAGGAGAGAGAGAGGGGGGGAGGGATAGGGGATAGAAGTAGAGGGAGAGAGAGAGAGAGGGAGGGATAGGAGAGAGAGAGAGGGAGGGATAGAAGGAGAGAGAGAGGGCGGGATAGAAGGAGAGAGAGAGAGAGGGATAGAAGGAGAGAGAGAGAGAGGGATAGAAGGAGAGAGAGAGAGGGAGGGATAGAAGGAGAGAGAGAGGGGGAGGGAGGGATAGAAGGAGAGAAAGAGAGGGAGGGATAGAAGGAGAGAGAAGGATAGGAGAGAGAGGGATAGAAGGAGAGAGAGAGAGGGAGGGATAGAAGGAGAGAGAGGGAGGGAGGGATAGAAGGAGAGAGAGAGGGGGAGGGATAGAAGGAGAGAGAGAGGGGGAGGGATAGAAGGAGAGAGAGAGGGGTGGGATAGAAGGAGAGAGAGAGGGAGGGATAGAAGGAGAGAGAGAGAGGGAGGGATAGAAGGAGAGAGAGAGAGAGAGAGAGGGAGGGATAGAAGGAGAGAGAGAGAGAGAGAGGGAGGGATAGAAGGAGAGAGAGAGAGGGAGGGAGGGATAGAAGGGGAGAGAGAGAGAGGGATAGAAGGAGAGAGAGAGAAAGAGAGGGAGGGATAGAAGGAGAGAGAAGGGTAGGAGAGAGAGGGATATAAGGAGAGAGAGGGGGGTAGAAGGAGAGAGAGAGAGGGGGGGATAGAAGGAGAGAGAGAGGGGGGGATAGAAGGAGAGAGAGAGAGAGGGGGGATAGAAGGAGAGAGAGAGGGAGGGATAGAAGGAGAGAGAGAGAGGGAGGGATAGAAGGAGAGAGAGAGGGGGAGGGATAGAAGGAGAGAGAGAGAGAGGGAGGGATAGAAGGAAAGAGAGAGGGGGAGGGATAGAAGGAGAGAGAGAGGGGGGGAGGGATAGAAGGAGAGAGAGAGAGGGGGAGGGATAGGGGATAGGAGAGAGAGAGAGAGAGAGAGAGAGGGAGGGATAGGAGAGAGAGAGAGAGAGAAAGAAGGAGAGAGAGGGAGGGATAGAAGGAGAGAGAGAGAGGGGGGGGATAGAAGGAGAGAGAGAGAGGGGGGGTAGAAGGAGAGAGAGAGAGGGAGGGAGGGATAGGAGAGAGAGAGAGAGGGAGGGATAGAGGGAGAGAGAAAGAGAGGGAGGGATAGAAGGAGAGAGAGAGAGAGAGAGAGAGAGAGGGGATAGAAGGAGAGAGAGAGAGGGAGGGATAGAAGGAGAGAGAGAGAGAGGGGGGGATAGAAGGAGAGAGAGAGAGAGAGGGGGGGTAGAAAGAGAGAGAGAGGGAGGGATAGAAGGAGAGAGAGGGAGGGATAGGAGAGAGAGGGAGGGATAGAAGGAGAGAGAGGGAGGGAGGGATAAAAGGAAAGAGAGAGGGGGAGGGATAGAAGGAGAGAGAGAGAGAGAGAGAGAGAGAGGGGGAGGGATAGAAGGAGAGAGAGAGAGGGGGAGGGATAGGGGATAGAAGGAGAGAGAGAGAGAGAGAGAGGGAGGGATAGGAGAGAGAGAGAGAGAGAGGGGGATAGAAGGAGAGAGAGAGAGAGAGGGAGGGATAGAAGGAGAGAGAGAGAGGGGATAGAATGAGAGAGAGAGAGGGGGGATAGAAGGAGAGAGAGAGGGGGGATAGAAGGAGAGAGAAAGAGAGGGAGAGAGAGAGAGAGAGAGAGAGAGAGGGGGGATAGAAGAGAGAGAGAGAGAGAGGGGGGATAGAAGGAGAGAGAGAGAGAGAGGGAGGGATAGAAGGAGAGAGAGGGAGGGATAGAAGGAGAGAGAGGGAGGGATAGAAGGAGAGAGAGAGAGAGAGAGAGGGAGGGATTGGAGGGAGAGTGATAGAAGGAGAGAGTGGGAGAAGGGGAAGTAGTGAGAGTGAGGGGGGTAGTAGTGAGAGAGGGGGGCAGAGCCAGTAACACTTACCAAGTCCAGGAACCGGCGCTGACACCATCCATCCATCCATCCCATGGCTGAATCCTTCCTGCCCTGTCCAGCTTCAGTCAGTTTCCCTAAAGGCAGGGAGGTGGGTGGAGCCAATTTCAGGCGCGGAGGATGAAAAGAAAATCCTCCTAGCTCTGAATGCTTGGGGGGGATGGGAAGCTCTGTGTGCCCATTCAGCAGTTACTATTGGTCCCGCCCCCTGCCACCTTCCTCCCCAGCCAGCTTCTGTTTCTCCACGGAACAAGGGGGCGGAGCCCCGCATATGGCCCCGCCCACACCCGACATCAATGCTAAAACTTGACAGCTGCAATCACTGTCCTTGCAGCTGCCCCCCTCCGAATCGCCCACATATCACTGGCTGTGCTTAATGTTACAATGCTGATATGTAGCCCCGAGTTCCCGGCCAAACCCAGGCCTTGGGACTCGGGGCTAATCATTTTTAATGAGCAACAGGAGACTCGGGGCTTTTGGGGAGCACACTCGGGGCTATAGCCCCGGTCAGCCCCCCCCTGCCGACGCCACTGGTCAGAGGGGACCACTCCGGAAGAGGTTCGGGGATCCAAGGTCAGCTAGCTGTAAAGGGGGTACCTAGGTTGAGGACCCTGAAGTGTAAAGGGGGTACATAGTCAGTGGACCCTGAAGAGTTCAAGGAGCAAAAAAGGGGCACCCGCAGTCTGGGCCCTGAATTGTATTGCATGTGCCAGTTACAGTGTTAACTATTTGGAGTTCTACAAAATGCTACCTCAAGCTGTACCAGGTGGGGGAAAATTATTCAAAGACTTACACAGTGAAGCAGTGTCAGGAGTTCTACAGTTCTTAGTCTTGGATCTACTGGACTATAGGTTGGGGATCCAACACTTCCTCTGTTTTACAGAGTATTCTCCGAGTCAGTGAGCATTGGCTGGCGCTGGCTAGCGTCAAGGAAGCACCAACGGGCATTTTTCCAGGATCAAAGTCCCAATTGTAATTAGTTCAAGCCGAGACAAGTATCCCACTCAGTCCCTTCTCCCATCCCCTTAATTTATAAATAAAAACCACAAACAAAGATGCCGGAGTTGTCACTTTCTCAATTGTCACACCTGTGGACTCAGCTCACATGGGCTGGAGAGGATTCCGGTACTAATGGCAGACCTACATCAGGCCATAGGCCTGGAAACCTTGCTACATTTGGGGGCTCGTCTGGGATTTTGCCATTAGTTACTGGGCCGGTTGCCCTTGGCAAAACAGCACAAGAAAAAGTCCAAAAAATACATTTTTGTGTCCGGAACTGCTACATCAGTATCAGTCCGGGTGTGAGACTGTGACTGGAGGCAGGGAGAGTGGACTGAGACTAGAGGCCCACAGAGAGGGATGCTTGTGGCAACGCAAATGCTCCAAGAAAGACTGTAAAGTGACCAAGACTCTTCATATGGATTATGAGATGTATTCTGCTGTCAGAAAGTGGAAAGCAGGAGACAAGTATGTCAGGATGCGTGAATGCAGTAACTGCCTGATAGCAAGGAGTTCAAGTGTGGACAGTAAAAATGGAGGCCAGGGGCACAGGAAGAGAGGTGCCAGGGGCGGGAGGTGGTGCAAGCTATGGGGAAGAATGTTGACCGTGTATCTGATAGCGGGACATTTATTCTTTATGGCTGGTGCACACATACTGTGGGGATTGTAGTCGGCCAAGCCGAGGAGGGCCGTGGAGCTAGTCCTGGAGCCAGTATAGAAGATGTTAATTGCGCGTGTGTGGCAAGGAAGAGGAGTATCGACCGTGCAGTCGGTGGCGGAATACTGCTCTTCCCGAGCAAGAGAGGGCGGCTGGCTTTAGGCAAGAAAAGCGCAGTGGAGGCCCTAGTGCAATTAAGGTGGGCGGACATTCATGTGTCCATCCATGTCTCCATCCATCCATCCATCCATCCATGAGTCCATCCATTCATGTGTCCATCCATCCATGTCTCCATCCATCCATCCATCCATCCATGAGTCCATCCATTCATGTGTCCACCCATGTCTCCATCCATCCATCCATGAGTCCATCCATGAGTCCATCCATGAGTCCATCCATTCATGTGTCCATCCATCCATGTCTCCATCCATCCATTCATGTGTCCATCCATCTATGTCTCCATCCATCCATCCATTAATCCATCCATTCATGTGTCCATCCATCCATGTCTCCATCCATGTCTCCATCCATCCATGTGTCCATCCATCCATGTCTCCATCTATCTATCCATCCATCCATCCATCCATCCATGTCTCCATCCCTCCATCCATGTGTCCATCCATTCATGTGTCCATCCATCCATGTCTCCATCCATCCATGTCTCCATTTATCTGTTTCTTCATCCATCCATGTCTCCATCCATCCATGTCTCCATTAATCCACCCATGTCTCCATCCATCTATCCATGTCTTCATCCATCCATCCATGCCTCCACCCATCCACGTCTCCATCCATCCATGTCTCTATCCATCAATCCATGTCTCCATCCATGTCTAGATTCATCCATCCATGTCTCCATCCATCTATCCATGTCTCCATCATCCATGTCTCCATCCATCCATGTCTCCATCTATCCATGTCTCCATCCATCCATCTATCCATGTCTTCATCCATGTCTCCATCCATCCATGTCTCCATCCATCCATCCATGTCTCTATCCATGTCTCCATCCATCCATCTATCCATGTCTTCATCCATGTCTCCATCCATCCATGTCTCCATCCATCCATCCATGTCTCTATCCATGTCTCCATCTATCCATGTCTCCATCCATCCATCCATCCATCCATCCATCCATGTCTCCATCTATCCATGTCTCCATCCATCCATTCATGCCAGTGGGGAAGTTAACTGGCAGGGGTTTGTGGAGGGATTGGGGGGATTTGTGCTGGCAGGGGACCTCAAAGTCACGCAATTTTTTACTGCGTTTTTTGCCGCGAAGCAATACCTATTACATTTTTCTTTTTGCGCCCCCCCAAAAATGTTGAGCACCAGCCGCCACTGGTTACCATGCACCTTAACCACTTGCCGACTGCCTAACAACTATTTACGTCGGCAGTCAGCACCTCACAGGCAAAGTGACGTAGTACTACGTTGCTAGCCTGTGAGGCTCTAGGGAGCGAGCATGCACCGCTGGTGGACCCGATGTCCGCCGGTCACTCGCGATCGTCGGTTACATCAGGAGAAAGGCAGGCGGCTAATGTAAACAAAGCCGCCTGTCTTTCTCCCCTGTGTAACAGCAGAGATCACACGGTCCTTCTATGTAGGACCATAGATCTCTGCTGTTACATGAAAAGCCACATCCAATCACAGTTAGAAGCACACCCCTAGGGACACACTTAACCCCTCCTTCTCCAATAAAGTTAACCCCTTCCCTGCCAGTGTCATTGTTACAGTAACAGTGCATATGTATAGCACTGATTACTGTAGTAATGTCACTGGTACCCCCAAAAGTGTCAAAAATGTCAGTCAAGGGTCCGATCTGTCCACCGCAATGTCGCAGTCCCGCAAAAAAAAATCGCAGATTGCTGCCATTACTCGTTAAAAAAAAAACAATAAAAATGACAAAAATCTTTCTCTTAGTTAGTAAACGCAATAAATTTTGCGCAGATCAATCAAAATACGCTTTTTGCGACTTTTTTTTACCAAACATATGTAGCAGAAAACAAATTGGCCTAAAATGTTAAAACATTTTGATTTTTAAATTTTTTGGGGGGGGGGAATTTCATATAAAAAAAATGTGAAAAATATTGTTATTTTTGCTAAATTGTCGCTCTTTTTTTGTTTATAGCGCATGATCAAAAAATCGCACAGGTGATCAAATACCACCAAAAGAAATCTCTGTTTGTGGGGAAAAAAGTACATCAATTTAATTTGGGTACAATGTCGCACGACCGCGCAATTGTCCGTTAAAGTCACGCAGTGCCGAATCGCAAAATAGGCCCTGGTCAGGAAGGGGGTAAAATCTTCCCTGGCTTAAGTGGTTAAAATGTGTATATATATGTACAGCAGATTGTAAAGATATATTTTTTCATGCTAACTTATTTGTACATTCGTTTTTACCTTTTCCCCCTTTCCAGGTTTGTGGGATACTCCTTATTTTTGGCAGAGTTTTTGATAGGAGGCGGCTGCCTCAGAGTCAGAGGGACCTGACTCATTTGGTGTGGGGTGAGTGTAGCACTCTACAGGTAAGTGCTAGGTAAAAATATAGTGGGCCTTGTCTGCCTAACAGCAGGGCTGTGATTTGTTAGGTAGGGTGTCAGGGCTTCCAGATGTGACTGCTGAGGGAAGAAGTATCCCCACTGGCTCCTGTGAGAGGCTTCTCATAGGGCAGTGTGGGAAGCCCAATCAGGGGACACTTCCCAGCTTGTAATTACCCCAGAAGGTAGATTTGGCTGCAAAGGATTCTGGGAGTGGGTATAAGTTTGGGGGAAGTGCGTGACAGGGTGTCTTTTGGCGGGAGCAGAGTCCCAGGAAGGAGAGTGCGGCTGTCTCTCCTCCTGTCTGAGGAAGGTGGATGTTTCGGGGTGTCGCCTGAGAGTCCAGAGAGTCCAGAAAGAGCTGAGTTAAGCTGAGAGGGATCCAGTGTGCCGAGAGCCTGCGGAGAGAGGGAGGGGTCCAGTCCCAGAAAAGCCCACACAGGTCGTGAGTACTGAGGATTTCCCCCTGGGGGTCTACCTAGAGCCAGAGGGGACCACTCCGGAAGAGGTTCGGGGATCCAAGGTCAGCTAGCTGTAAAGGGGGTACCTAGGTTGAGGACCCTGAAGTGTAAAGGGGGTACCTAGTCAGTGGACCCTGAAGAGTTCAAGGAGAAAAAAGGGGGCACCTGCAGTCTGGGCCCTGAATTGTATTGTGTGTGCCAGTTACAGCGTTAGCTATTTGGAGTTCTACAAAATACTACCTCAAGCTGTTCCAGGTGGGGTAAAAGTATTCAAAGACTTACACAGTGAAGCAGTGTCAGCGGTTCTCAGTCTTGGATCTACTGGACTATAGGTCGGGGATTCAACACTTCCTCTCAGAGTCAGTGAGCGTTGGCTGGCACTGGCTAGCGTCAAGGAAGCGCCAACGGGCATTTTTCCAGGATCAAAGTCCCAATTGTAATTAGTTCAAGCCGAGACGAGTATCCCACTCATTCCCTTATCCCATCCCCTTAATTTATAATAAAAACCACAAACAAAGATGCCGGAGTTGTAACTGTCTCAATTGTCACACCTGGGGACTCAGCTCACATGTGCTGTAGAGGATTCCGGTACTAATGGCAGACCCACATCAGGCCATAGGCCTGGAAACCTTGCTACATTTGTAATGCAGATTTTTTTGGGCTTTAAAGGGGTCGTTAAGTCTTGAAACGTTTCATCTGATGCATTCTATGCATTAAAACAGATTTCCGGCCTCAAATACCTTTTCTAACTAAAAATACCCCTATAATACTAACCCATCGCTCTTTACAGAACCGCTATTCTCATACTAACAAGGTATACAGTATTGGATTTTAGTCAAAATCTTACTTTTAAAAACGCTGTCTGGGCGTGGCCATCTTAGACATGGGCATCTGAAGCCACAGTGTAATCTGCTGTGTCCTTCTTCCTGATTCCAGGGAGTGTTCTGGGAGTTCTTCCTAATTCCAGCCTCCTGGGAGTGATGACAAACAGCTCCCGGGATGTAATGCAAAGGTGGAAGTGATGTCGGTGGCCGTGGCCACAGAGGGGGGAGAAGGAGGAAGTACAATCAAAAATGCCCTGAAAATAAGGTAAGGGACACCCGAAAAAAATTGAAAATGCCCAATTGTTGATCAGCATAGCGAGCACTCCAGGAATCACTAAAGTTGCGAAATAGGCCGGAACTTCACTTTAAGGTGAAAAACCTTCTTTGCTCTAGAGCCCCCCCCCCCCAGACCCCTCGTTTTTCTTAGCTGAGCCCATTCATTCCAGCACCGCGCACGAGCCCAGCGGCTCCAGCCACTGGCTCTCATCTCATTGGACAGATTGATAGCAGCAGGACCCATTGGCTCCCGCTGCTGTCAACTAAATTCAGTGACATGGGAGGGGGGTGGGGCAAAGTCCCGCAATCTGTGTCAATGGACACAGCAGCAGGACCTAGGAGCGTGTCCGCACCCGATGAAGAGGAGGAGTCATGAGCGCCCAGAAGCGGAGGATCGGGGCTGCTTTGTGCAAAAGCCCTTGCACAGAGCAGGCAAGTATAACATGTTTGTTTTTTTTTGTTTTTTTTTTAATCTGTACCTTTATAACCCCTTTAAAATGCACCAATGCTGCTAGACATTAGTGCTAGACAGTAACCAGTTCAACTCTTTAGGTGTACTATGTACGTCCATAGAGTGAACCTTTGATCACATGCTGATGGTTGCAGCAGCAGCCATCAGCTTGTGTGGGTTTTTGTACAGCCGGCGAGGGCTGGCCAAAGACATTGTGCTGCCTGGGTCCAAGAATGAAATGCTGCCCCCCCCCCAACAAAAAAAAAAAAGAATCAGGAGTCCACTGAGCTTCTGATGCCTGCCTGCCATTGGCTGAACCGGGGAGGGGACGGAGAGTGTGCACAACCTGAGGGAAGCAGTGCAGCCTGTGTATGGGGCATCAGAGCGGCCTGGAGAGAAAGTAACAACATTGCCAAACTGCCATTCAGGGACAATTTTGCCAAGGACTGGGGGGGAATTTAGTCTCAGGGTTTACAGGAATTCAGGGGGAGATATGTCGGGCGAATGGCTGGTGTTAACACTTAAATAATCTTGACACAGTGCTTGATATGGTGTCAGGATGATCAAATTACAATGTTTCTATTACTACATTGTAATATGTAATGAAAAAGTTCAACTCACCATAATGCAGAATCACTGGGAACCCTGAGCTTGTCACTTGCCACCAGATGCAGTGTGCCACCGTCGCCTGCCCCCAAATGCAGTGTGTCACTTGCCACTGTCGCCTGCCCCCAGATGCAGCATGTCACTTGCCACTGTCGCCTGCCCCCAGATGCAGCATGCCACTTGCCACCATCGCCTGCCCCCAGATGCAGTGTGTCCATTGCCACCATCGCCTGCCACTAGATGCAGCTTGTCATTTGCCACCATCGTCCGCCACCAGATGCAGTGTGTCATTTGCCACCATTGCCTGTCTGCAGATGCTGCGTGCCACTTGCCACCGTCACCTGCCTCCAGATGCAGCGTGCCACTTGCCACAGTCGCCTGTCCCCAGATGCAGCGTGTCACTTGCCACTGTCACCTGCCACCAGATGCAGCGTGTCACTTGCCACTGTCACCTGCCACCAGATGCAGCGTGCCATCGTCGCCTGCCACCAGATGCAGCTTGTCACTTGCCATCATTGCCTGCCACCAGATGCTGCATGTCACTTGCCACCATTGCTTGCCACCAGATGCAGCATGTCACTTGCCATCATCGCCTGCAACCAGATGCAGCATATCACTTGCCACTGCTGCCTGCCATCAGATGCAGCGTGCCACCATCACCTGCCACTAGATGCAGCTTGTCATTTGCCACCATCGTCCGCCACCAGATACAGCTTGTCACTTGCCACCACTGCCTGCCACCAGATGCAGTATGTCACTTGCTACCAGATGCAGCGTGTCACTTGCCACCGTCGCCTGCCGCCACAGAGAGAGGGTGCAGGGAGAGAGGGGGTGCAAGAAGAGAAAGAGAGAGGGGGGCAGGGACAGAGAGAAGGGGGCAGGGGCAGAGGGGGGCAGGGACAGAGGGGGGCAGGGGGAGAGAGAGAGGGGCAGAGAGAGAGAAGGCAGGAGGAGTGAGAGAGGGGGCAGAGGAAGAGAGAGGGGGGCAGAGAGAGAGAGGGTGGGCAGGAGGAGAGAGAGGGGGCAGGAGGAGAGCGAGAGAGGGGGGCAGGGGAGAGAAAGGGGCAGAGAAAGAGAGGGGGCAGAGAGAGGGGGCAAAGAGAGAAAGGGGGGCAGGAAAAGAGAGAGAGGGGCAGGAGGAGAGAGAGAGAGGGGGACAGAGAAAGAAAGGGGGCAGAGAGAGAAAGTGGGGGCAGTGAGAAAGAGAGGAGCCAGGGGGAAAGAGAGGGGGTAGAGAGAAAGAGAGAGAGAGGGGGGCAGGAGGAGAGAGAGAGGGGGCCAGAGAAAAGAGAGAGGGGGTAGGAGAAAAGAGAGAGGGGCAGGAGGAGAGAGGGGGCAGGGGGAGAGAGAAGGGGGGCAAGGAGAGAGAGAGGGGGGACAGGGAGGTGGGGGGCAGAGAGAGAGGGATCAAGGGGAGAGAGAAGGGGGGCAAGGAGAGAGAGAGGGGGGGACAGGGGGTGGGGGGCAGAGAGAGGGGTCAGGGGCTTGTCAGTGACAGTGCTCAGCTCACTCACTTGGATTGTTAATGGGAGCTCATAGTCAGCGGCTTTAATGTGGCTGTCGGCTGCTTTGTAATTCTTTCTGCCTCCACATCCCCTTTACACAGGAAGGGAGAGAGGTGCAGGAGAAGGGATGTGTGTGTCACAAGCTCTCTCAGGCATGCTGGATGGAGCAGTGAGTGTGCTGCCTCCAGTGGCAGCGGCCATCAAGAACTACTTTTTTTTTTCCTGTATTTTTTCTTTTTTTTTTTTTAAAAATAGGAAACCTAGCGGTGATTAAATACCACCAAAAGAAAGCTCTATTTGTGTGGAAAAAAATGATAAAAATTTAATTGAGTACAGCATTTCATGACCGCACAATTTTCATTCAAAATGTGACAGCGCTGAAAGCTGAAAATTGGCTTGAACAGGAAGTGCCCAGTATTCAAGTGGTTAAAAAAAAAAAAAAAAAAACTTACTAGCAGGATCACCAGGTGGAAAAAAAAAAAGAAAATCTAAAAAAAATAAAATAATGCAGCCACTACATCTAAGAAATGGTAAGTTGCAATATGATAAATGTTTGCTTTGGGGTTTAATACCACTTTAAGTGGATAAAGTTAATTAAGTCATACTGTTATACATCACATCTTTAGGTAGATGATAGGAAGGAAGGAGTTTAATAAACAGACTTGGGTAAAGCTATTTCCAGTGCTGGCAGGGATTGGGGGAGGGGCAGATAGAGAGAGAGAGAGAGAGATAGAGGGGGGGCAGGAAGAGAGGGGGCAGGAAGAGAGAGGGTGGCAGGAAGAGAGAGGGTGGCAGGGAGAAAGAGGGGGTAGGGAGAGAGAGGGGGAGCAGGGAGAGAGAGGGGGCAGGTAGAGAGAGAGGGCAGGGAGAGATAGAGGGCAGGTAGAGAGAGGGGGCAGGGAGAGAGAGCGAGAGAGAGAGAGAGATAGCGCCCGGGGCGAGCGGACCAGTTTGTTTGTTTTTTGCTTCACTATCACATTTATTTCTCACTGTTGCCTTGTTTATGGGTTATTGGTGTTGAATGGGTGTTGTGTTCAATAATAAACTTTATTTTAATCATACTCAGTCTAATTCCAGTTTCCTTAAGTGTAGCCCACTGATCTGGTCATTCTTGCTGCCACTGGATACCTGCATTTAGTATCCCTTACATAACATTGAAGCCCCTAATGATCAGATCTTTCTGTTTCTTTCTTTTTAAGCAAGATGCATAAAAAGATGGTCTATTATGTGTTGTTGCCATCTGAGGATAGTGATTATTGATGACAATTTTTACTGGATCTCCCTAGCAAAAGGCTGCTTGTGTATGTTCAAGTGATGCACACCTTAGTTGATTAGGACAGTTGCCCATTTAGCGAAGTACAGCCTTTGATCAACTGATCCTTCCTTCATTACCCTCAGTAACCACAGCTGCTAAGTATATCGGTATCCTGCTCCTACTATCTGCACATTCCCTGCATTTAATCCATTGACGGCTCCCTCTACCACTCTACTGGCTTTGGCAACCTCTCATAAATCTTCCTCTGCAATTGCTACCACTTTCCTGTCACTTCTCAGGGAACCAACTCCTAGCTCCAGTAAAGCCTATGTCCAATGCTGCCCACTCTGACTCCACTTACCCTGTGCCTGCTGCCCAGCCTGCCTCCACTGACTTTGTGCCTGCTGCTCAGCCTGCCTCCACTGATCCTGTGCCTGCTGTCCAGCAAGCATGCCTCAGGTGGTGCCTTGCCTACTGCCCAGCCTGCCTCCAATGGTCCTGTGCCTGCTGTTCAGCCTGCCCCCGATGGTCCTGTTCCTGCTGTTCAGCTTGCCTTCAATGGTTCTGTGCCTGTTGTTCAGCTTGCCTCTGATGGTCGTGTACCTGCTGTCCAGCCTTTCTCCAATGGTCCTGTGTCTGCTGTTTAGCCTGTCTCTGCAGGTCCTGTGCCTGCTGTTCAGCCTGCCTCTGATGGTCCTGTCCCTGCTGTTCAGCCTGCCTCTGATGATCCTGTGCCTGCTGTTCAGCCTGCTTCTAAAGGTCCTGTGCCTGCTGCCTAGCCTACCTCCAATGGTTCTGTGCCTGCTATCTGGCCTGCCTCTGGTGATCCAGTGCCCACTGCCCAGCCAGTCTCCGGTACTAGGGTTAAGATCTCGCCAAATTTTGGGTCTAATGTCATTGCGTCTCCTTGCTTGTAGCATGCCTGTCAAGGTTTACCCATATAGTCCTAGATTCCTGCTGCAACCATTCCTGAGTTTCTTTTGTAGCCATTTGCTTCTGTTGTGCCAAATCCTGTGGGTCCAGACACCCACTCTGAACTTAATAACTGTACCCGCTTTTACATCCCCAGGAGTAGAGGTCTTCTGGATTAGTGCATACCTCAAATTGAAATTTGTCCTGACCTAGGTGAAATCTCTGTGATTCCATGTGAGTTAGGGGACCCAGGTTAGATAACTAGTACCTTGGAAAGAACTGGATAGCTATTAAAATGCAAAGCAGATTCTAGCAACTAGTCTAGAAGTCCAGATGTGGAATGTCTATCTGCGATGAGACACCCTGTTGTCAGCGTAGCTATAGGGGTTAAGGACTCCAATGTTAAGCTTTAGGATGGAACATACGATCCCAGCATTGGGCTATTTGCTGTCTTGTGAAACTGTAGGCTTCAAGTGTAGCACCTCCTAAAGGATCAGGTCTGCAGGACCCCCAGCCAGCTTCCAGACCCTGGCAATGGGGCACAAAGCCAGCTTCCAGACCCTGGCGGTGGGGCACCCAGTCAGCTTCCAGACGCCAGCAGCAAAGCATCAAGCCATTTGCCAGACTCTGGTGGCAGGGTATGCAGTGGGTTGCAGAACTATGACTTACGAAATTCAGTAAAGTCTTCTAACACTAAGTGGAGATCTCCTTTTTGGACTGATCTAGTGCAAGAGTCACATTGTTTTAGGATATTTAGTTTTAAAGTAAAGTGCAGCATCCCAAGGCAGCTCCTCAAGGAGGGGAACTTTCAGGACTTGGGTCACCTGCTGGTGGAACTGTGATTCTCATAAAAGTTCAGGTGGCCACTCAGTTGTCTTTGATTAGGTTCCATCTGACGCTGGCTGCTGGGAGGGGATATAATCCCTCCCGTAACTTTCATAAGTACTTTAGTGTTTTGCCTGATATCCCATTTTTCTGCTTGCTGTTTATCCTGATCTCTGCCTGATCCTTTACCTTGTATCCTGTACCTATTAACACTTATACACACACTCATCATAGGTTGAACTGGATGGACTGGTGCCTTTTTTCAACCTCACTAACTATGTAACCTTGTATCCAGAACCCTGCATCCTGTATCCAGTACCCTAAAACCTGTTCCCTCATCTCTGCCCTCCCAGTCCTGGGACTTACATTTATGTGAACCTGCCTCTATTTGTATATTTTGCTTCACTAACATGTTTATTTCTCACTGCTGCCTTGTTTATGGTTTATTGGTGTTGGATGGGTGTTGCGTGCATTAATAAACTTCATTTTAATCATACTCTGTCTAATTTCAGTTTCCTTAAGTGGAGCTCACTGTCTGATCTGGTCATCCCTGCTGCCACCAGATACCTGCATTCAATATCCCTTACTGTTTCTCTGCATCTCCTTCCACGACCTACAAAAGACCCTTAGCTGGGATCAAGGTTGATATCAGGTTCATGGATGAATTGATAAAGGTCTGGACAAATGTATTGACCAGTACAATTTTTACAACTGTTCATCCTGTGAAAGTGGAACAGTCTGTGAAATACTGTACATAGATGATTGCAGAAGATGTGATTAAAGCAGTCATGAATTTCCAGAAAGCGGTGCAATAAAATATTTTATTAAAATTACCAAGGCTTAGATCACAGAGGACTTCCATACTCCGACTGCAGATGCCAGTGATTAGCCGAGTCATGCTCTCCACACTCATAACAGCATAAACTTTACCATGTTAATCTATTTTCTTGTTTTACAGGGAACAGACCTGACACTTTTCCCTGGTTGTGCTGCTGCTATTAAAACATGTCTTAACATTTATGCTACGGCCAGGGGCATCCTGGCACCTCTACTTATGCAGCACCTCCTAAATTGTTTATTTTGTACACTGCAGCAATAAAAAAAAAAACCTAGCTCCCTACGTTATAATATTTTTATTGAGTAGTACCATTATTTGTCTTGCATTATGACTATTTTATTAGTCAGTGAAATATCTTAAATATTATCATGGTTAAAAAGACACCTTAAAAAGGAGGGATGGTCTAGTGGTCACCAATGTCTTCAACTAGTACTTAGAATTTAGTTTTTATATTAGCTTTTTTCCATAAATATTAGTAATCCTCTGTGGTTTAAGCAAACTGTCAGGAAATAAACGTTCTCACTAACTTTCTTTTTATTCATACATATCTATATAGGTATTTAAGAAGTAATTATGGCTCGTGAATTTGGAAATGTGACTGTTATCATTCACTTATCCCCTGGTAAAGAAGAGATATAGGGGTACAAATGAGGCCTCAAAGATATTTGGCATTATCCCCATATTGGATATACAGTATTATTCTTTCAACCACTTTTAACTTTGTCTATATACCTTAATTTTAAGATGGAGGTATGTTCTCTTTTTTTTTTTCTTTTTTGTAGCAGGTAGAAGGTATGTTCTCTTAGTTGGTGGCAATGTTAACTCACGTATGCAAAAAAATATCAAGAAATAAATACCAATAAAACATGTTAAGAACTGTTAATTATCAAGAATAAGGCTTTAAAGAATGATTTTGTTTGTGCACAATTTCTATATCACCAGAAGAATTTAACCCTTAACTACAAGCAGTTATTTAATCAATTGATGGTCTCTCCTGGAGAATTTAAATTGATTTACAATAATTGGAATGTTTTACATCTTTTATAAAGCATAAAAAGCAACCCTTAGAATATACAACTAGTAAATACTCCTATGAAATGGTCACAGCTTGCTCTGTGTTTGACTTCTGGCATCTAAAGCGACATTTTAATAATATTGCTTTTCGGAAGCTTGGGTATCCCAGTCCCAAAAGAAAGGGGGAAATAACATTATATATACTTGCAAATATTTTTTCAATATGAAAAGCATCACTCTCTGGAAAAAAACGGATGGTGCTGATAGCAATACTGCACATTGCATAACACACTAAAAGAGCTAGAATCGCTTTAATGGCAATTATGTCATGCTGTCGGGTCCTCATGCTCAATGTTCCATGTATAAATACTGTCTGCTTGTGTTTTTGGAGAAGAAGTACCATATGTATACTAATATAGCATGTTAATGCAGTAAAAATATATAGGCTTCCAGAAGTCAGCGCCAAATGATACAGTTTGACAAAGGTGTCGTTGTCTCTTAAGCTATAGTCAAGAGAACATATACAGCCTTCAGTGACATTAAGTTGACTTGGTCGGTCATCTGGGATGAGTATCGTCAGTGGTAAGCAAACAAAGTTGAATAAAATCCAGTTTCCAGGCAATGCCAAATGCAAACAGGCATTTGATAAATTAAATCGATGTTTCTTTTTTATTTTCAGGAGACTAAAAAGACCAAGATAGAAAGTAAATAACATACTCACTCTTCGACTTGTGCACAGAAGCCAAAGTGAAAGTTTACACAATGAAACCATTGGATAACAAATTCCATGCTGATCTGGAATTACAATTGTTAAAATCTGGGAGATCAGTTGCAACATATTGGCAAAAGAAAGGTGTATAATCAAGATTTCTGAAGTGGCTATCTTCTCCAAACTTGTCATTGCCACATACAGATTGATCACGTTCATTGGGACACCAAGAGCAGCCATAAAACAAGTGACTCCAAGCAGGTACATCATCTGTAATGATCCAATAATAAGTGTACAAATGCATATGATTACGTTTGCAGCAGACTATGGGCTGTCATTACAGTATAATTCTTGAGGAAGCAAATACGTAGGTTTGCTGGTCCCTAAGGCATACTGCTAATGAACACAAGACAAGACTTGATGTTTGATTTTTTTTTTTTTTTTAAATTTGTACCTGCTCACCATAAAAAGGTAACTACAGACTACTAATGATTAATGTGATTAAACTGGTATCAAACCTAAAAGCAAACATTATTTTGCATCCTACAAATTCTAAGATATTATAGTTGAAATATTTTCCAGTTTTAGCCTCTCTTTGTTTTATTTACTTGGTGACCCTGCCAGTAGGTGTGTTATTTTTTTCAACAAAACAAATTGTAGCTTGTGTAGCTAAATCTGCTAGTACATCTAACATCACCCTCACCCCAGACGGGCAATTTCTCTGTCAAAAGGTGTCTCTGTTGCTCCTTCATCCAGAGCGTAGGCGCCTTAATACAAGAGGTGTGTTACTGGCCAGATCACTAGGTAAAAACAGGGGGGGCAGGAGCCTAAAAAAGAAAACGAATGCAGCCACCATATCTAGTGATTGATAAGTTACAATATATCAGATTTTTGTTTTAGGGTTTAATAAAAAGAGATCAAAAGAAACAAAAAGGAGAATAAAATTGTAATCATGAAGAGAAATGTGAACTCATAATAAATAAATATAATATTTAGTAATTTCAGGTAGTCTGAAAGAAGATAAAGATGGCCACAATAACACACAGACTGTTGAACATTTCTTTTAACTTACGGTATGTAAAGATATACATGCTATTACGTAGAGGTAGCAGAGACAGTAAGTCAGACAACAGTAAGTGGATTCAAACTTGGTTGGTCAAATACAAATCTATATCCAGACAACAACTGTGCATTGATCAGATATCCCTGGCCTGTCAGAGCACAGATTTAGGTATTAACTTATGGTCCGTACACACAAACCAAAAATCGGACAAAAAATACCACTTTCAAAGTGATCTGCGATAATCTGATCGTTAGTACAGAGCTTTTGAGAGCAAATCAGGACAGTTTATCTGATATTATCCGATCGGACAAGCGCAAAAATTTTTCTCGTATGATACCAGATCATACAATTTTCTTTTAATCAGTACAGTTGTCGTTCAAAAAAACAATACATACACATTACAGAACATAACATCACTTCCGATCTTTTATTCTGTCATACAAGCATTTTCGTAACTTTAGTAAGCTCCTCATTTTCGATATGCGGCTAGCATGCAAAGAAAAAATGTATGATCTGTCGTACGATTTTCAGATCGTGTGTATGGGCTATTACTCATTAGTGATGTCGCGAACATAAAATTCGCTGTTCGCGAACGGCGAACGCGAACATCGGTGAATGTTCACGAACCGGCGAACATTGCGAACCGCCATAGACTTTAATAGGCAGGTGAATTTTAAAACCCACAGGGACTCTTTCTGGCCACAATAGTAATGGAAAAGTTGTTTCAAGGGGACAAACACCTGGACTGTGGCATGCCGGAGAGGGATCACACAAAAAAAAGTTCTTAAAAATTGTAATTTTTTGATAGAGAGCCAATTATTGGAAAAATTAAAAAAAATAAAAATAAAAAATTTCTTTGGATTTAGCATCCGGGGGGTCTAAAAAGTGTACCTGTGAAGTTTCAGCTCTGTAGCATGTCCGGAACCAGAAAAAAATACGAATTAGGGTTAGGGCTAGGGTTAGGGTTAGGGTTAGGTTTAGGGTTAGGGTTATTTTTATGGCTAGGCTTAGAGGGTTAGGGTTAAGGTTAGAGGGTTAGGGTTATGGTTAGAGGGTTAGGGTTAGGTTTAGTGTTAGGGGCTAGGGTTAGGGTTACGGTGAGATACTTAGGGTTAGAGTTAGTAGCCCTACCCCTACCCCTCTAACTCTAACCCTAAGCACTAAAAATAACCCTAACCTTAGCCCTGACCCTAACCCTAGCCCTAACCCTAACCCTAGCCCTAACCCTGATTCTATTTTTTTTCTGGTTCTGGACATGCTACAGAGCTGAAACTTCACAGGTACACTTTTTAGACCCCCCAGACAATAAATCCAAAGAAATTTTTTTTTTGTTAAGTTTTTTTTTTTTTTTTCAATAATTGGCTCTCTATCAAAAATGACAATTTTTAAGAACTTTTTTTGTGTGATTTAGTGTCTAGGGGGTCTAAAAACTGAACCTGTGAAGTTTCAGCTCTGTAGCATGTCCAGAACCAGGAAAAAAGATAATTTTTCAGTAGAGCAGGGATGGTGGGAACCCCTTTTACACCTATATGATCTTTTTTTCCTGGTTCTGGACATGCTGCAGAGCTGAAACTTCACAGGTACACCTTTTAGACCCCCCCAGACAATAAATCCAAAGAAATTTTTTTTTGTTAAGTTTTTTTTTTTTTTTTCCAATAATTGGCTCTCTATCAAAAATGACAATTTTTAAGAACTTTTTTTGTGTGATTTAGTGTCTAGGGGGTCTAACAAGTGTACCTGTGAAGTTTCAGCTCTGTAGCATGTCCAGAACCAGAAAAAAAAGATAATTTTTCAGTAGAGCAGGGATGGTGGGAACCCCTTTTACACCTATATGATCTTTTTTTTCTGGTTCTGGACATGCTACATATATATATATATACAGAACAAAAAAAATTACACAAATACCAGCCCTCAAAAGGGCTTTTGGGGACAATAGATATATATATATATATATATATATATATATATATATATATATATATATATATATATATATATATATATATATCACAGAACAAAAAAAATTACACAAATACCAGCCCTCAAAAGGGCTTTTGGGGACAATAGATATATATATATATATATATATATATATGAAAAAAAATGTGGAAGAATCTGCGCTCAGACAGCTAGATCAAGAACATTGAAGTCCAAACAAAGCAATAAGTGTAGGCAGCCAACTAAATAGCAGATTACAGGCTAAAATAGGCATAGAATAAAAATGTAGTAGCGCCAAAACACTATGAAAATGTATAACATTCACATAAAGTCCCAAAAGTCCATAAAGAGTGGAGGAGATAGTGTAGACCAGTTCACAAACTCCAACTGTGCAGAAATGGAAAGCCGACACCCAGACGTGGAATCACACCAGCTGCTTACCAGATAATATGTAATTATGAGCGATGGATAGGACACAAATACGGCATCAATCAAAGGATCAATCTCGCCTTATGGTCACATCAGCCCCATTCAAATAAACAGCCACAATGTTGGGATAACGATATGGGTAGGGTCAAACCACCAGATGGAGTATATGGTCACATCAACTCCGATTTACCTCGATAAAAAAGGCAGGACGATAGTGCAGACCGTATGGATAGTTTATTCATTCATAAAATAAAATAATACTCACATTGAAGTGGATAGGTAAAAGCATTTAAATGAACCGCGGTATAGGATGGCGTGCTGCTCGTGTGTCGGGTCGCCTGACGCGTGTCGTCAAAACCATGACATCATCAGAGGCGGACCCGACTCCAGACGGCAGCACGCTTAAAAGTACCTCAGCCGGAAATGGCGTAGGCGGAAACTAGCCGCCGTTTGCGTTCCACTCGATCACAAAGCGGAACCGGAAGTGACGCGGGCGGAACAATCCGTCCCTGCGTCCTATCAGGCCCCATGTTAAAACCGGAAGAAGCACAGAGGAGACTTAATAGGTCGTAACTATCCGAAAGGTAGTTAGTTAGTCTCCCCCGGCAAAAGCAACTGATTGACTCAGATCGCTATTCAACCGATAATCATAAGATAACATACCAAGAACGGGTGGAATGCAAATAAAACATAATATTCATGCTAAAAAACATAATATCAATGTGATGTTAACTAAGGCTACAAATTTAACCACTTAAGGTTAAATTGCTTTTGCCGGGGGAGACTAACTAACTACCTTTCGGATAGTTACGACCTATTAAGTCTCCTCTGTGCTTCTTCCGGTTTTAACATGGGGCCTGATAGGACGCAGGGACGGATTGTTCCGCCCGCGTCACTTCCGGTTCCGCTTTGTGATCGAGTGGAACGCAAACGGCGGCTAGTTTCCGCCTACGCCATTTCCGGCTGAGGTACTTTTAAGCGTGCTGCCGTCTGGAGTCGGGTCCGCCTCTGATGATGTCATGGTTTTGACGACACGCGTCAGGCGACCCGACACACGAGCAGCACGCCATCCTATACCGCGGTTCATTTAAATGCTTTTACCTATCCACTTCAATGTGAGTATTATTTTATTTTATGAATGAATAAACTATCCATACGGTCTGCACTATCGTCCTGCCTTTTTTATCGAGGTAAATCGGAGTTGATGTGACCATATACTCCATCTGGTGGTTTGACCCTACCCATATCGTTATCCCAACATTGTGGCTGTTTATTTGAATGGGGCTGATGTGACCATAAGGCGAGATTGATCCTTTGATTGATGCCGTATTTGTGTCCTATCCATCGCTCATAATTACATATTATCTGGTAAGCAGCTGGTGTGATTCCACGTCTGGGTGTCGGCTTTCCATTTCTGCACAGTTGGAGTTTGTGAACTGGTCTACACTATCTCCTCCACTCTTTATGGACTTTTGGGACTTTATGTGAATGTTATACATTTTCATAGTGTTTTGGCGCTACTACATTTTTATTCTATATATATATATATATATATATATATATATATCACAGAACAAAAAAAATTACACAAATACCAGCCCTCAAAAGGGCTTTTGGGGACAATAGATATATATATATATAGATAGATATGGGACAATAGATATATATATCTAGATAGGGGACAATAGATATATATATATCCAAAAAAAACCTCAAAATACCAGCCCTAGGAAGGGCTTTTTGGGGTGCTGTCCTTACAGCAGGAGTGTACCAAGAACACTGGCTAACAAGACCGGGAACTGTCCCCAGCTATAACAGCAGCAGCAGCAGCAGCAGCACTTTCCCTGCACTTTCCCTGCTCTCAGTAACACAGAAATGATCTAAAATAGATGCTGCCCTTGCTTATTTATAGGAGGTGGGAGGGTGTGGGAGGGAGGTATGCTGATTGGCCTGGAATGTGTCTGCTGACTGTGATGTTCAGGGTCAAAGTTTGCCTCAATGATGATGTATAGGAGGCGGACCGAACATCGCATATATTCGCCCGCAGCGGCGAACGCGAACGTTCGAAGTTCGCCGGGAACTGTTCGCCGGCGAACCGTTCGGTACATCTCTATTACTCATCATGCCTGCACCTTGGATCAAGGCCAGCAAACATCTATGTATACACATTATAGTCCACTCCACTCATTAAAGAGATAACTATTCTTAGGAATGGTTCACACCTATGAATGTTGCAGTTGATGCATATTCTGGGTGTATTTTGCATTTTTCAATACACATGTTTCATCCATTATAGTCTATGGAACCAAAAACACAAACTGCTGGTCCCTAGCCCTCTCCATAAAATGCACAGAGGTGAATGTGATCCATAGGAAGCCATGGTAAATGGACTGTAGTGTGTATCTGCAAAACTGAAAACGCACTAAAAAATGCATGGGTGTGAACAGCTGAGTAGGGAGTGAAAAGAGTTCATAGTAATTTCAGACAAGAGGTAAAAGCAATTAGTATGGTAGCAGTACTATCTAAAAAAACACTGTGGCTGTGCTAAAATCAGAAAGTCTGCTCATTTTACCTGGATCTGACTTTTAAGGATATGTTCACCTTTGGGAACATGTTACATGTTCCACCCATTTTTAGAGTGAAACTTGTAGCATGTTCCCACTACTGCAGCCACTCCCCACTGCATTCTCTCTCCCTGTGACAGCAGTATGGGGAGAAGTTCCCTGTTGCAGCTGTCACCTATTAAAAACAGTACGGCTGTACGGGGCTCCACCCACACGGCCGCGTCATATATCCACATAGTCCTGTTAATGAATGAACTACAAGTACCGACATCCTTTGCAGCTGTCGGCTTGTGGTTCTCAAAGAACTACTATGGCGCTGTTGAGCACTGTAGTAGTTCATTGAGTCTTCCTGTCAGTGTAAATCTGATTGCGCCTACGATGTATGGACAGCCAGCTTACACTCAGTCATGACACCAGGCAGGGAAAGGAATAGGGAACAGGGGAACCCTTTTCCGACTCAATTAAACACTGAATAGGGGATATCCATATATGTATACCCATTATCCTCACTCGATCGCCAGCAAGGATCTAACTCACAGTAAGGGATTCATCTTTTCCCATAACCCATTCCAAATTTATCCCATAATCAATAAATTTCCTCAATACTAAATGTACTCTACATCAGTACAGATACTATATCTAATCCATTACCGCTGTACATTGTAAGTTGTTTAACAATGGGTTCCATCTAATTCCAATTATTTTCTTCATTGAACTTATAGTAACCATAATTTTTTCCATCTCACACTGCTGATTAAGTAATGCAAGAGTGTCAGATGGAGAAGGTATCTCCTGAGATTTCCATCTTCTTGTAATTGAGAGTTTTGCCGCTAATAAGAGAGGTAAAATCACTACTCGATATTTAGAAGGAATCTCATGAATATTTAAATGCATGATAGCCATCTCAGGGGTAGGAATCATAGTGACTTCCAGAATTTCTGAAATCATAGAAAATATTTTGTTCCAAAATGCTCTAATCGATTTACACTCCCAAATTATATGGAGTAGTGTCCCATGTTCACCACAATCTCTCAAACATAATGCTGAAGTTGAAGGGTAAAATTTGGACAGTTTGAAGGGGGTCAAATACCAAAAATTTAAAACTTTCTGATATAATTCCCAATGATTAATACATTTTGATGAAGTATATGTGGCGGCAAAAGCCTTTAACCAATTAGCTTCCGTAAAAGATTTCCCCAGTAATTTTTCCCATTTGAGGACAGTAGATGCTTTAGAGTAGGTATTATGATTGTTTTTATATCACCAGATTACTGACAAGAGGACTAGGTAAACTGGAGCAGCAATTCATGGACTCAGCTGCATGGAAACAGACTACAATAGGGTTACCATTTGACCAGTTTTGAGCCAGGCAGTCTGGTTTACCTAACCGCTGTCTGGTTCAAAACTATGCTCACTAACTGTCCAGTAGGTCAATAGGCACCATGGTTACAAAACATCTTGTAAATTGATGACATATGCCTGTCCCACTTGTATACCTTGTAGCAGGCCAACGGCTCACAGTAATGTGTGCAGAAGTAGACACGACACTCCCTCCACTCTGTTCACACCATTGCCAGCTGTCAGCCCACAGCTAGGACCACTAGTGCAGCTGGCTGTCAGTGACAGCTCAATCCTCACTGGCTATGAATGAGCATGGTTCCCAATCACGCAATCCCTACTTCAATTATGACCACATGAAATCTGGGTGCTTCCATGAAGAAAACAGACAGCCTTCAGCTTGCAGATGAACATTGCCACCTTCAGGCTGCAGTGATCATCTTTAGTGTCCTAGGTATAGGCACTGCAATATGCCTTAGGGAATGAAACTACGTGCACTGCAATGCTCTGCATTGTGGTGTAAATGGGCCCTAAAATAGGATTTTTGCAGTTACCTTAAAATCCAATTTAAGTTAATTAAGGAATGTCAGAGACAATTGGGTTATACTGACACCCACAGGACACTGGCAAGCAAAAAACAGTGTCCAGCCCTATATAACCCCCACTAACTCCCAGCATGACTACCAATCACAGGTGGTTGCACAGGAAGAGCTACATGAGAGACATCTTGTAGAAAAGTGTTGTGTAAAGAATGGGAGGCTATCAGTCTATGGCAGTGGTGTCCAAACTTTTTTCAAAGAGGGCCAGACTTGATGAAGTGAACACGTGTGAGGGACGACTATTTTGCCTGACATTTAAAATTAAATACAATCATCAGCGCTGTGCCCAGGAATGCAGCCTCGCCAGCGCAGTGTCCTTAAATGCAGCCTCGCCAGCGCAGTGCCCATATATGCAGCCTCGCCAGCGCAGTGCCCATATATGCAGCCTCACCAGCGCAGTGCCCATAATTGCAGCCTCGCCAGCGCAGTGCCCATACATGCAGCCTCGACAGCGCAGTGCCCATACATGCAGCCTCGACAGCACAGTGCCCATACATGCAGCCTCGCCAGTGCAGTGCCCATAATTGCAGCCTCACCAGCGCAGTGTCCATACATGCAGCCTCACCAGTGCAGTGCCCATAGTTGCAGCCTCGCCAGCGCAGTGCCCATAATTGCAGCCTCGCCAGCTTCATTGACACTATCCAAATCACTTTTAAAAAAGTCCAGGAAGCAGCACTGAGAGGTAGAAGGGGGCGGGCGGGCAGAGGTGAAGGAAGGACGCGCTGTCATCAGAAGTCCGGTGCCTTTGATAGACGTTGGCATAGGAGGCGGGACTTCCGATGACAGCGCGTCCTTCCTTCTCCTCTGCGCCGCCCGCCCCCTTTTATCTCTTGGAGCTGCTTCCTGGACTTTTTTTTTTTACATCGGCGTATAACAAGCACTGTTACTTTTTCCTCCATTTTCAGGAGGAAAAAGTGCATGTTATACACCGATAAATACGGTATAAATATATATATATATATATATACACACATGTATATATTATATATATACATACATATATATATATATATATATATATATATATATATATATATGTATATGAAATAAAAAGCATCAGTGCTTTATCGATAAAATCACACTTACTTAGACAGTAGAAGAGATGACACTTCCTCGGTCAGCTCCACATGGCTTCTATAGGTGGCTGTGTGGCTGTGCGGTGAAGGAGAGAAGGAATGCAGATTGCAAATTCCTTCTGCACTCCCGCGCAGTCGTGGGCCGCGCCAGGCACATAGAGCAGAGCGTGGGGCGGAGCGGGACTCGGGAGCAGCCGAGCTGCTGAGGGAGGCCAGAGGCCCTGCCCCCAAGCCATCACATCAGCATCGGGGTGGGGATGTGCGATGTCTCAGAGAGAGACATTGATCAGCTGTGTCTCTGGGGGCCATATGAAAGTAAAGGACAGGCCGCAACTGGCCCGCGGGCCAGACTTTGGACTTGACTGGTCTATGGAATAAAATTGCAAGTACAGAGATTTTACCCTTAAGGATACTCTGAGCTGCTGATCCAGGCCTTATGGCAAAAAGTTCAGTCTTCAACCTTGAAAGAGGGTGCCATCAATCCCAACACTCTCATGCAGAATCACAAAATTGGACAGCACCTGGACTTGGACTGTAGAGTGTAAGTCTGGGAGCATAGAGTAAGAAGTTTTTCTTGGGGAAAACAAACTCTGGCTTGAACTGTATCCAGGATAAGACATAGATACTCCACGCAATGTGTTGGTTCCAGCTTTAAGGTTTGGAAGGTTGAAATCACCTTGTCAATCAGAACATTTGCAGACTGTTTCCTCAATAGGAAGGTGTTCCATGATGGGAATACTCTAAAGGCATAGAAAGACTTGCATAGGGATGAGTACCTTACCTCCTAGATGTTCACAGAGACCAGAAAGTCTCCCTGATGATTCTTAACAGAAAAAATGGTTTATTAGAATATACCAAGAACAAGCTGTCAATACAAACAATCATAGGATACATTCAAAGTCACAGGTATAAATAAGTTCAGTTTTGCAGCATAGGATTCAGCATAAAAAAAGGACAATGACTCCCTAGATATCTGCAGGAACTCCATGTTGGTGAGGAAGGGTGTTAGCAGGAGGAATGTGCATGGGAGATAGGGGGGGAAATAGGAAAAAGTAATGGGTAAAAGGGGGGGCAGAGAAGGGGAGGGAGAAGGGGCAAGACAGGCACAATCTGCACACAACAAGAGTAAGCAGCGGATAAGCTTATATTAACTATCATACATAAGGTCAACTTAAGGCTGTTTTTGGTGAGCATCATCCGTACCCCATGAGTCTATCCAAGCAGACCAATTTTGTCAAACTTCCCAGGGCTTTTACAATTCAAGTAAGTAAGCTTATGCAAAGGTAGAACACTGTTCAGGGTAGCATGCCATGCACCAATCTTGGTAGGGTGGGCAGACTTCCAAGAAAAAATTATCTCCCTGTGTGCATAGAAGGAGGTATGACTAATAAAAAGCTTAACATACCTACTCATTTAAGGATTGTCAACTATGTTTAACAGTAAGGTTTTTGGATCCAACCCGAGAGTCAAACCTCTAGCAGAGTTGATATCAGAGACAACCTGATTACCAAACAACTGGATTTGAGGGCACACCCAGACCATTGCCGGGAGCCTAGCAATGAGGACAAGCCGAAGAGGCAGAAGGGTAGATGGCTGCAAGGCGCTGAGGGGTATAATATGCCCTATGCAAAAACTTAAGTTGAATATACCTATCTCTGGAGAGATCATATTAGCTACATAAGACAATCTTCCCAGTCATCCACGTTAGAGATATGAACCACCCACTTCTGATAAACTCGATCCATCTGTGCCGAGTAGGCCTGAGAGAGGTAGAGGTAAAGGAAAGAAAGAGTTTTGTCCAGTATTCTGGAGGTTAACAGCTTTTCGATCGGGCCCGATTCTAGTGAAAATCAGGGCAGGAACTGTTGACTATATGCGTGGCGGAGTTGGGGATACCTAAAGAGAATCCAATTAGGTAATTGAAAAGCGGCTTTAAGTTCAGGAAATGTACAAAGACGACCCTCTACCACTATGTGTTTAAGGCCCACTTCTCCCCTTACCACCCACACTGGGATCCTGGGTGCTATGCAGATGGAGAAGAGAGGGGTTACCCCACAGGGGAAAATGGGGAAAGAAGGACTCTGGGCTGTGCTACTTAGATTGGGCCCTATTCCACATAAGCTCAGTAAGGGCCGCTGATAGGGGAGGACCACAAGTCCTCCTGTAGGGGACCCAGGAACACAGGGGAGCCCCAACAGCATTGGGAATCAGTGCAGTTGGGCGGAGGAGCAATTACAGAAGGAAGCCCTGTGTGGCTCTATACAGCAGCTGAAAGCCAGTTTCTCCCACTCCTGCCAGCTTTCAGCTACTGCAGGGAGAGACACAGACACATGGCATCATTCCTGTAATTGCTTCTCCGACACCGATCCCCTTCCCTGTTCTGCCTGCTCCTGATCCTCCTTCAGCCCCTCAGCCTGTGTGCCCACCCTTCACTGTATCCGCCCCCCCCCCCCCAACCTGCAGTGCTGCAGACTCCCTTGGTCCTCTAAAAAAAATAACAAAAACAAAAAAAAAACAATTAAACATTGTAAAAAATTTTTTTAAAGAAATTGTAAAATAAAATAATTGTAAACATTTTTAACATTTTTAAAATAAATCATATATTTTTTTTTTTTTAAATGTAAAAAACAATTATCAAGGACTAATTGACACAAGTTCACTGTTATGTTTGTGTCCACTAAAAATGATTTTAGTGTATTTTCAGTGAAAATATTGTCTTGATATATTCGGGGGGGGGGCTGTATGGGGGCCCATGATTTCTAACAGAAGCCCTGAGCATGGTTGTTCTCATCAAGATAGTAATCTCCAAGGCTTTAGGGCCCTGAAAAACCAGGTTACTATGCGTGGAGTATAAGTCCACAATAGCTGCCTCCAGAGTCATGGTCCGATTATCTCTTGGTTGTGAGAACCACCATCTGACTGTAAGACGGACAGCCGCTCAATAGTGAAGCTGAAAGTTTGGTATAGACTAACCCCCCCCCCCCCCCCAGACCAAGAGGCAGCTGTAATGTTAATATTGCTAGTCGAGGAGTCCTTCCTGCCCATACAAAGTTGGAAGGCACATTATTCACCTTGGTAAAGAATGATTTTTGCAGGGGAGTAGGACAATGATGGAAAAAAAACAATAATTTAGGTAAGTGCGCCATCTTGATTAAATTGACTCTACCCACTGTAGTAAGGGTAGAGAACACCAGGCTGTACATTACTGGAATGGGCGATTAACCAGTGATTCAAGTCATATTAGGTGGACAGTTCCCCGCCAATCCCAACACCCAAATATTTAAATTGGACCAGATGAAGTGGGACTTGCCCCAGTTAATCCTAATTCCTGAATAGAAGTCACAGATGCCTATAATAGAGAAATCAACAGGCAGGGGGGAACCAACATCCTGGAGGAAAAGGAGTATGTCTTTGGCATACAAAGATATCTTTTCCTCCACCACTCCAACTCCAATTCCTTTAACCAAATCCAAAGCCCTAATGAGGGCTGCCATAGGTTCCATTGCCAGGGCAAACAGACCAGGAGATAAGGGGCACCCCTGCCTGGTCCCCCAGGTGATTGGAAAAGGTGGGGATTAATTAATTGTTCATATAGATTCAGGCCAGGAGGGCTGAGTACAGAAAATCCATCCATAAGATACATTTAGGGCCAAACCCACATTTTTTAAGGACAGCCCAGAGGTAGTTCCACTCCATAGAATCGAAAGCCTTCTCGGGATCTAGAGAAACCAGTACCCCTGGGCTGTGCTCATCCGCTCTGGCCATATGGGTAAGTAACCCATGAACATTTATGTCAGTTCCCTTGCCCGGCATGAACCTGGTCTGATCCGGGTGTACTAAGGCCGTGATAACCCTATTTAGGCCTATGGCTAAAGTCTTGGCAAGAATTTTGGCATCAATATTGAGTAATGAGATAGGCCTACTGATGCAGAGAATCTTTGACAGACCGAGTGGATTCCATTCAAAAGTTCTGGACTACAATGAAGATATTAAAGCCCTTCAAATGCAAAGGAACCCCTAGACAATTTTGGTATGGGAACTGTGAAAAGGTTGAAGTAAAAGCCAGACACCTTCCAGCCATAGGGCGATTTCTTCCTGATTCAAATGACCTGGCCAGTCAGGTTGCATGCTCAGATTAGGGGCATAGTAAGGATTTTTTGTTCGACCTTACACTTTTTGTTTTGTTTTGTTTACATGAGGTAAGCCCTTAACTACTTCCTGTCTTCAATGACCAGTCTAGTTTTGTTGATTTATTTTTGGAAAACTTGGATAGGGAAGGGGATTTAGTGGGATACTCCAAGAAATAAAACTATTCACAACTGAGGACATCTAACTGATCTCTTGGCTACGCTCTGGTTAAGTCCTTGCTAAAAAGCAGATAGCAAACTTCTCCTTGAAAACAGCACAAAGTAGTTTCAGGAGTGAGCAAAGTCTCTCAGTAGTAGTAGCAGCAGCAGGGAAAAGTTCCTCAGGAACAAACCAGTTATGGCAGACTGTTTGGCAGTCCAAAAGTAGTAGAACTGAGCAAAGTCCTATGCAGTAGCAAACAGTTGGACAAGCTCTTCAGAACACTAGCCAGTATTCCCTTGTTTAGACCCTCAGCTGACAATATAGCACACCAGAAGGGGTTAAAAGCACAAGCCAATAGATCCTTTAGGTTGCCTGTACCTAAAAAATGTACAGGGACAGCTATAAGCTTCCTTCAAACCTCCACTGTGGTACCAGCCTAGATCTTGAATAGACAGCCCTTTAGCCAGCTCTCTGCAGAACCAGGGCCACTCTCACTAACTTCAGGCCCTCAGAACTGCCACTGAGGCCACATGGCAGCACAATCTCTCTTAACCCAGTCCCTCAGGTTGCCCACCTGAGGCCACATAGCAGCAAGCTCCCCTAGCTGGTGCAATCCTCTACTATGAAAAACGTCAAGCCCATGTGCTCCTAGAATAAAAATACAGGCACCCACTATGCTTAGGGGCGCCTCCCCTTATATTTGGCTAGGACTGCATAAATATTCCCATGGTTTCTGCCTATTATCCAGAACTTTTCTCAGTTGCTTTGATACAGGGAAACTCAAGACAGCATGAAAATCTCCAGAGCAGGCTACACTAGACAATCACTGCTCTCTGGTAAGCAGACAGCAATTACATTTACCTAGCGGTCCTTCTGTTAAGCAGAGAAACGAAAAACTATTCTACATTTATCCTAGCACCTATCTAGGAGGGTGCATCATATATAAACAGCCAGGTAGGAGCTCCCTTGTCCTGGACTGACAAATCCTTATGTCCTCCCAGTTTAGGCTCTCATGCCCGCCCCCGGGGGTGCACAGCAGCTAGATCTGAGAATGCTGTGTCCCTTGGACACAGTGGATCACAGATCAGGGCACAAGGCCAATCAAGGTGCAATCAGAGTGATCACAAATTAAAATAATGACTGACATTTGCAGCCATAGGCTTTCCTTCCTCACACACAGATACAGAGTGAGAAGAAGGGGAGCCAATCTGTGCCCAATTGTGAGTTACTGTTGTTTCACTGTGATTCTACTGTGATAAAACACCAGTGCAACCATCAGTGCATTGAGAACAGCCAATGGAACTGTCACACCAGTGTAGCCATCAACAGTGCCCTGACTGCAGCCAGTGTAACTGTCACACCAGTGCAGGCATCAACAGGGCCCTGATTGAAGCAAACAGGGCAGCCATTAACAGTGCCCTGATTGCAGCAACACCAGTGCAGAAGTGCCCTAATTCCGCCACACCTGTGCAGCTGTCATTAGTGCCCTGATTCACCTACACCACTGCAGCCGTACCGAGTGCCGTGATTCAGCCTTATCAGTGGCCTGATTTAGCCACAACAGGGCAGCCATCTGTCAGTGCCCTGATTCAGCCACAACAGTGCAGCCATCTGCCAGTGCCCTGATTCAGCCATAACAGAACAGCCATCTTTCAGTGCCCTGATTCAGCCACAACAGTAAAGCCATCTGTCACTGCCCTGATTCTGTCACACCAGTGCAGCCATCATCAGTGCCCCGATTCAGCCACACCAGGGCATCATCGGTGCCCTGATTCAGCCACACCAGTGCAGCCAATCGTCAGTGCTCTAATTCAGCCACACCAGCACAGCCATCATCTGTGCCCTGGTTTAACAACACCAGTGAAGCAATTATCAGTGCCCTAATTTAGCCACAACAGTGAAGCCATCGTAGGTAACCTGATTCAACCACACCATTTCAGCCATCTGCAAGTGCCTGATCCAACCACACCAGTGCAGCCAATTTCTGTACCCTGATTCAGCCACTCAAGTGCACCCATCTGCAAGTGCCCTGATTTAGCCACACCAGTGCAACTATCTGCAAGTGCCCCGCTTCCGTCCCACCAGTGCAACCATCTGTCAGTTCCTTGATTTAGCCATGCCAGAGCAACCATATACAGTCCCCTGATTACAGTCTAGCCATCAACGGTGTCCTGATTGCAGCCAAACCAGTGCAGCCATTCACTGTGTCCCTGATTGCAGCCACATCTGTTCTAGTGTCATCGTCACACCATAATTTCACCAGAGCCAGCAAACGCCATGTCCAAAAAAAATGACACAAGCAAGGAGACATTTCAGATCCTTAGCATGACAGATGAGAGCAGCAGGGAGTTCTCACTGTTCAATTTGGATTGAACAGTATAAACTCGCTGAGAGCAGTGGGCCAGTAACCGAATCAGAGGAGGAAAGTGTACCTACAAAATGGATGAGGAATTCTGAAGAGCAGCAGACAAACTCAGCAGCACTGTACATCTTCCTGCTGAAGTAGTGTGCACAAGCAACGCAGTAAACCTACATGAAAAGAGCCAGGCACTAGTAGTGGGGTATCACATCAGACAAAACGGGTTAAGTACCATACTAGTGTCCCAGAGGCACTTGCATATCTGTTATGGCTTCCATCTAACTCAGAGGCAGCTAGTATCTATCCATTTAACATGCAGCTAGGCAATCAGGCAGACGCTGAAAATTTTACAAAAAAGTACTGCGCTCCCCTCATATACATAAATACTGCGCTCTTGTATTCAAAGTAAAACATGTGAAAAAAATACAGTATGTTATTAATAATCAACTAATTTACTATGGTACGTATTCATAAAGTGAATTCAAAGTCTATCCAGCATGTCCTTTTCCCTTAAATAAATTGTATAACCACAAATAAATGAAACACACGCAGAAAACATGCTTGGCCAGTCTATCACCTTTAACCTCAGCTTCTTTACCAAGGCAGTGGTGGCCTTGGAGGTGTGTTTGGGGTCATTATCATGTTGGAATATTGCCCTGTGGCCCAGTCTCCAAAGGGAGGGGATCATGCTCTGCTTCAGTATGTCAGAGTACATGTTGCATTCATGATTCCCTCAATGAACTGTAGCTCCCCAGTGCCGGCAGCACTCATGCATCCCCAGACCATGACACTCCCACCACCATGCTTGATTGTAGGCAAAACACACTTGTCTTTGTACTCCTGACCTGGTTGCCGGCACACACGCTTGACACCATCTGAACCAAAGAAGTTTATCTTGGTCTCATCAGACCACAGGACATAGTTCCAGTAATCCATGTCCTTAGTCTGCTTGTCTTTCGCAAACTGTTTGCGGGCTTTCTTGTGCATCATCTTTAGAAGAGGCTTCAACAATTTGATGCAGTGTGCGGCGTAAGGTCTGAGCACTGACAGGCCTGTTCTATGTGGAACCTGTACTGTTAAACCGGTGTATGGTCTTGGTCACCATGCTGCAGCTCAGTTTTAGGGTCTTGGCAATTTTTCCTATAGCCCAGGCCATCTTTATGTAGAGCAACACTTCTTTTTTATGATCCTCAGAGAGTTCTTTGCCATGAGGTGCCATGTTGAACTTCCAGTGACCAGTATGAGAGAGTGAGAGCGATAACACCAAATTTTGCACACCTGCTCCCCATTCACACCTGAGACCTTGTAACACTAACGAGTCACATGACACCGGGGAGGGAAAATGGCTAATTAGGCCCAATTTGTACTCACTTGTGTTTCCAGCGGTTTAGACATTAATGGCTGTGTGTTGAGTTATTTTTGGGGGACAGCACATTTACACTGTTATACAAGCTGTACACTCACTACTTTACATTGTAACAAAGTGTAATTTCTTCAGTGTTGTCACATGAAAAGGTTTAATAAAATATTTACAAAAATGTGAGGGGTGTACTCACTTTTGTGAGATACTGTATATTTGAGCATGCAATGTTTTGTTTACCCTTTGTTCAGCCTCCTGTACTTCCTGATATGTGACTGTCCCATAGTACAATGCTATGTACTTCCATTACATTGTGCTACGGGGCCAGTCTTGTACTAGTAGGTTAGGCCTGTTTAGCTTTTAGGAAAAGGGAATGTTGTAGGTAAAGCTACACTATGCTATATTTACTAACTACTACTACTCTACTACTACTGGATGTAGTATACTTAAATTTTGCAAAAGCGTTTGACACAGTTCCCCACACATTGCTAATGTGTAAAGCAGTCTACAGGCTTGGAAAGATCAGTTTGTAAATGGATAGAAAATTGGCTAAAAGATAGAATTCAGAGAGTAGTGGTTAATGATTCTTACTCTGAATGGTATAAGGTTATCAGTGGTGTACCCCAAGGTTCAGTGTTGGGACCCATTCTTTTTAATATCTTTATAAATGATATAGGGTCTGGGAATAAAAGTACCATTTCAGTGTTTCCAGGTGACACCAAGCAATGCAGTGGAATAACTTCCTTACAGGATGTCTCCAACTTACAAGGCGACCTCAATGCACTGTTTAATTGGGCAACCATGTGGCAAATGAGGTTTAATGTTGATAAATGTAAAGTTATGCACTTGGGATAAAAGGATATGCAACTGGGGGAATCAATGGCAGAGAAGGATCTGAGAGTTTTGGTAGATCATAAGCTTAAAGAGGAGTTTCCGCCCCCCCACCAAAAAAATTAAAAGTCAGTAGCTACAATATTAATATTTTTTATTATTTTATAATTAATCATTTTAATATTAGGACACTTACCTGTCCATTGATCCCACAATGTCGGCATCACAGCCGGTTCCCTACTGCGCATGCGTGAAGCGTGCTTCACTTTCTGAATGGCCTGGCGGGCTGATCTTCTGGGGGACCTCGCTGCGGCAAGGTCTCCAGGAAGTGGGGATAGGTACCTGTCAAAAACAGGTATCCGCTCCCCCCCCAGAAAGGTGCAAAATGTGGAGGAAGCGCATAAGTGGAACTTCTTCTTTTGGATGGAGCACTGCTTTAATAACAGGATGCGATGCAATAAGTGGTTTCCAAAGCAAGCAAAGTCCTTTCTTGTATTAAGAGAGGTATGAGCGACAGAGAGAAAGATGCATTTTTGCTCCTGTACAAATCACTGATATGCTGTTCAGTTTTGGGAACCAGTTCACAAAAAAGGATATTGGGGAAATGGAGAAAGTGCAGAGAAGGGCAACCAAACTGATAAGAGGCATGGAGGAGCTCAGCTATGAGGAAATATTAGAGAAACTGAATATATTCTCTCTTGAGAAGAGGAGATTAAGGAGGGACATGATCAACATGTATAAATATATAAGTGATCCATATAGTGAACTTGTTGTTGAGTTATTCACTTTAAGGTCATCCTATCACAGAGGATAAGGGGGCAGTATTTACGTCTAGAGGAAAAGAGATTTCATCTCCAAATATGGAAAGGTTTCTTCACAGTAGGAGCTGTGGAAATGTGGGATACACCCCCTCAAGATCTGGTTTTGGCCAGCACAGTAAAATCCTTAAAAAAAGGCCTGGATTTTTTCCTAAATGTACATATTATAACTGTATACTAATATTTTTAGGTAAAGTTGATCCAGGGAATATCTTATTGCCTCTCTGGGGACCAGGAAGGAATATTTTCCCCTGCTGGAGCAAATTGGATCATGCTTTGCTGGGGTTTTTTGCCTTCCTCTGGAATAACTATTGGTATAAAAATCGTGTATATGAGATTGTATGTTTTTTTTTCTCTTTTATTGGTTGAACTAGATGGACTTGTGTCTTTTTTAAACCTGAATAACTATGTAACAATTTAACTAACCACTTGCATAGAGGGGATCATTAGAGATGTCCCGAACTGTTCGCCGGCGGACAGTTCCCGGCGAACATCGCTTGTTCGCGTCCGCCGCTGCGGGCGAACATATGCGATGTTCGGTCCGCCCCCTATACTTCATCATTAAGGCAAACTTTGACCCTGTACCTCACAGTCAGCAGACACATTCCAGCCAATCAGCATACCCTCCCTCCCACACCCTCCCACCTCCTATATAAAAGCAAGGGCAGCATCCATCTTAGATCATTCTGAAGCAGTGTGTTAGTGAGAGCAGGGAGAGTGCTGCTGCTGTTAATTGGGACAGTTGTTAGTCAGTGTTCTCGGTCTTGTTACTTAGTGTTCTCGGCTGCCCGCCGTGTGTGAGAGGCCACAGACCCACCACAGACTGTACTGTGTGCACACCACACTCACATCAGGTGGCACAGTACCTTGCAGTTTTAAAAATAATTTTTTTTCCCTCTGTCATAATTGCAGTGTGTGTCAGGTCCACAGAGTGTACTGTGCCCACTGCAGTGCCCACCACTGATATATACAGTGGCACAGCAGCTTGCAAATTGAAAAAAAAAATATTTTTTATAATTGCAGTTGCCTGGCCTGCCAGTGACTGTCAGGTCCACAGAGTGTACTGTGCCCACTGCAGTGCCCACCACTCATATATACGGTGGCACAGCAGCTTGCAAATTAAAAAATATATATTTTTTTATAATTGCAGTTGCCTGGCCTCCCAGTGACTGTCAGGTCCACAGAGTGTACTGTGCCCACTGCAGTGCCCACCACTCATATATACGGTGGCACAGCAGCTTGCAAATTAAAAAAAATATATTTTTTTATAATTGCAGTTGCCTGGCCTCCCAGTGACTGTCAGGTCCACAGAGTGTACTGTGCCCACTGCAGTGCCCACCACTCATATATACGGTGGCACAGCAGCTTGCAAATTAAAAAAATATATTTTATTTTATAATTGCAGTTGCCTGGCCTGCCAGTGACTGTCAGGTCCACAAGGAGTACTGTGCCCACTACAGTGCCCACCACTCATATATACGGTGGCACAGCACCTTGCAAATTAAAAAAATAAATATTTTTTATAGTTGCCTGCCAGTGAGTGTCAGGTCCACAGACTGTACTGTACCCACTGCAAATGGACTGTTTGCGGTTGTTTGCGGTGCGTTAAACGGGGAGTTTGGTCTGTCAGAGTTTGGTCTGTCACTGTGAAGCGGGCGTAACCCTTACACTACCTGATCGATACAACATCATACCTGATTGTATACACACACTGGATGTTTTAAAGCACGTTATTCCAAACAATTTAGGAATGTTAGGTGATTTATGCCCTTTATGGATTAAAACCCGACTCTGCGTCAACTACGTAATTTTCCATGGGAGTTTTGCCATGGATCCCCCTCCGGCATGCCACAGTCCAGGTGTTAGTCCCCTTGAAACAACTTTTCCATCACTATTGTGGCCAGAAAGAGTCCCTGTGGGTTTTAAAATTCGGCCTGCCTATTAAAGTCTATAGCGGTTCGCGAACGTTCGCGAACATTCGCGAACGTTCGCGAACATTCGCGGAGGTTCGCGTTCGCCGTTCGCGAACAGCAAATTTTAGGTTCGCGACATCACTAGGGATCATTACAGTACATTGTTTTCTAAAAAAATGTTGGTTGATTTGTTTGATACACAGGGGTGTTTGCTTTCCAAATTGTGGTTGTTTTGTGGGTGTTGCTCCAGTGCCTCCAAAAATGTGATAGGTAGTCAGGAAATTATATGTGTAATTTATGCCCCTAGAACAACTGAAGGTGCTTCCTAGATGTTGATTCCCTCTATGTGACTAGGCTGTGAAAACATCTCTGTCACAGTCAGGGGCCAGGCTCAGAGACCAGTAGCAGACCAGCCTGATAAGTACACATTCAGGTCACCCTGGCGGATGATGCATGCTCTCCTGAGGTGCCGGGTCTATGCAATAACCGGTATTCACCAGAGCTCCTGATGGTGGAGATGGGTAATGCTGCATGTTAGTACCAGGTTGCAGTCCTCGGGATTGCCTCACCAGGAGGTGAGCAAGTCGGGGGTCCAGTAGCAGATATAGCAGACAGGGTTTAAGCAGAAGCATAGTCAGTTAACAAGCCAAAGGTCGGTATCAAGTGGTTGCGAGTTGGGAACAAGTTGAGCATAGTCGAGGAGCAAGCCAAAGGTCGGTAACAAGTGGTTGCAGGTTGGGGTAAAGCGGAAGCATAGACGAGGAAAAACTGTCCAGCATCTCAGGTGGCTCAGCAAGAAGAAATACTGCCAGACACAGCAGAAGTTGTAAATTCAGATCAGGTACTGACAGTTTCATACATGTGGTATTGTCATACTTTGGGGTGTAATTCTAATTATGTTCATGCTGTGCATTAGAAGTATCTTATAAATTAACAACTTTGTGTTTGAAAAAAATTTCATTTTTCCTTCCACAAAAAATGCAGCAAAAAGTTGGCATTTTTAAAAGACTCATTATGCCTCTTAGAAATATGTTGGGGTATTTGTTTTCCAAAATGTGGTAATTTTTTGGGTGTTTCCACTGTCCTGGTGCCTGTGCCAGGGCCTCCAAAAATGTGATAGGTAGTCAGGAAATTAGATGCGTAATTTATGCTCCTTGAATGCCCCTCTATGTGGCTAGGCTGTGAAAAAGTCCCACATATGTGGAATCGCCATACTCGGGAGCAGTAGCAGAATGTGTTTTGGGGTGTAATTGCAAGAATGCTTATGCCTAATACCTTACAATGAAAATTTTACTTCCGGCTCCAGCGCCTCATGAGAGGGGAGTGAAGAGCAGTGGCTCCGGCATATCCAGCTTATTAGACCGGCTCACTCCTGCTCACGGACACTGCACGGCCTCCCGCTCCTCACACCGCCACGGAGACACTCTTCATGGACCGGTTCATGGTCCACAACGCCACGGGAGTGCCCTCCTCACACCGACAGGACGGCTCGCTCCCTGAATCCCAGGCATAATATGGCCGCCGGGCTACATGTGGGGCAATCGCTCAACCCCTCGCCTCCCGCTGACACGCAGCCAGACGCCCCTGACAAACAATGCCAGCGCCTGGCTGAGGCAGTGGCAGCTCTCCTGTCCCCCACCATATCAGCCATGGTGGAGAGGGCAGTGACAGCAGGGATATACCAGCTCCGCAAGGTATATGCCAAGTGCCTCTCTGATATGGAGCAAAGGCATATCAAACATGGAGGATGAGATACAGTGCTCCTTCACAAATGATAGTAAACTCAAGCAGACCCAGCAGTACATATTAGAGAAGTTGGATGATCTAGAAAATAGGTACCCCAGGAACAACTTAAGGATCATCAGGCTCCCTGAATCTTTTGGCACAGGCACCCTTACTGACATTTTGACTACCCGTATCCCGCAGGCCCTGGGTATCACCATGCCGTGCATCATAGAAATGGCGCACCGCCTCGGTTCTCCTTCGGACGCCGCTCCCCACGCCCTGTCATAGTTCATTACCTGAACTACACCGACAGAACCGGCATCTTGAAGTCTTTCCGTAACACTAAGTCTCTTCAGCTTGATGGCCATCCCTGCACCTATTTGCCGACTACTCCCAGGAAGTCGCCCGCAGGCGCAAAGCGTTTCCACCAGTGGCGGCCTGTCTATAGGGGGCGCAGGGGCGCCGCCCCCCCCAAAAAAAAGAAGAAAAAAAAGATAAAAAAAAATCAATTTTTAGCCAACTAGGGGCGCCGGACCTAGTGGTGGGTATGGGGGGGTGGGGCTTTCCACCACACATGCGGCAGGCAGAGGCGCTGATTGGCCGCCTTCTGGGGGTCATCGGGGCGCAGAGCAATGCGCCCCGACACTCCCCACTTTTGTGATGTCCTGCCTGTGATTCGTCCAGACTCCAGCCTGGACCGATCACACAGGAGGACATCCCGGGACCTGTGACGTGGCACATGGGGGCGGTGTGTGCGCCAGTCACTGCGTCCCAGCATCACTTACCCGATCACCGACACCTTCCCACCAGAGGAGAGCCGCTCAGCCGTGCATCAGAAGAACTGAAGAAGAAGAGAAGAGAGAAGTTGTGGAACTCCACTCCAGTGACTCAGACAGTGAGTGACCACCGCCTGGTTCAGTTCCGCACTCCAGTGACAGTCCGCAGCCAGCCAGCCCAGACAAGTGTGAGTGACTGAGTGACAGACAGTCCGACACGACTCCCGCCGCCGCCCCGGGCCTACTACTCTCAGTCAGAGCAGCAGCACACCACGCCACGCAGCCGGTCACCGTCCGTGAGGTAAGGTAAGTCCAGTTCAAGACACAGGACATTTGAAGAAGATTGAAAGGGGCACACAGGCTGAACTCTGCATTGATGGGGGCACGGCACAATGTTCATTGCATTGAAGGGGGCACAGCACAGTGTTCATTGCATTGAAATGGGCACGCACGCTGAACTCTGCATTGAAGGGGGCACAGCACAGTGTTCATTGCATTGAAGGGGGCACGCACGCTGAACTCTGTATTGAAGAGGGCACAGCACAGTGTTCATTGCATTGAAGGGGGCACGCACGCTGAACTTTGCATTGAAGGGGGCACAGCACAGTGTTCATTGCATTGAAGGGGGCACAGCACAGTGTTCATTACATTGAAGGGGGCACAGTACAGTGTTCATTGCATTGAAGGGGACACAGCACAGTGTTCATTGCATTGAAGGGGGCACGCACGCTGATATCTGCATTGAAGGGGGCACGGCACAATGTTCATTGCATTGAAGGGGGCACGCACGCTGATCTATGCATTGAAGTGAGCATGTACACTGGTCTCTGCATTGAAAGGGGGCATGTACGCTGGTCACTGCATTGAAAGGGGGCATGTATGCTGGTCTCTGCATTGAAAGGGGCATATACCATCTCCTGTACCATGACCTGTGACATGCCTGTACCATGACCTGTGCCATGCCTATACCATCACCTGTGCCATGCCCTTACCATGACCTGTGCCATGCCTATACCATCTCCTGTACCATGACCTGTGACATGCCTGTACCATGACCTGTGACATGCCTATACCATATCTGTGCTATGCCTATACCATCACCTGTGCCATGCCCTTACCATGCCTATACCATCTTCTGTACCATGACCTGTACCATCACCTGTGCCATGCCTGTACCATGACCTCAAAGTCACGCAATTTTTTACCGCGTTTTTTGACGCGAAGCAATACCTATTACATTTTTCTTTTTGCGCCCCCCCAAACATTTTGAGCACCAGCCGCCACTGGTTTCCACCTTCCTGCAATGCCCTGTTTCAGAAGGGTATCAAGTTCACCCTAGCATATCCAGCCATTCTCCGTTTCACGGACCCCTCTGGCAACTCCAAATCCTTCTCCCATCCCGACGAAGCTGTCCACTACATCCAAAAAAATGAAAGTTTTGTGAAAAGAAATAACATATTTTATTTAATGTTCTTAACTTTCCCAAGAATTGGGGGGAAAAAATTACAACATGCCTCTTGCTAAATACCTTGAGTTGTTTACTTTCCAAACAAAAAGGTAATTTTGGGGGTATTTGTACTGTCCTGGCATTTTAGGGCGTCAAGAAATGAGAAATGAGATAGGCAGTCCATACATCAGGACTGATCAAATTTCAAACTAATTAATATATACTGATTAAGTTTATTTTTTAACAATGTAGCACATTACATTTTGACCTAAGGCCCCGTTCACACTGGGGCGATCCGACTTTGGGGGGCGACTTCATAACATTGAAGTCTATGACGGTCGCTCCGGGTCGCCCCAAAGGAGCTCCGGACCCTTTTTCTAAGTCGGAGTGACTTGTGTCGCTCCTATTAGAACGGGTCCGCAGCTTCCCTATGGAAGGCGACCTACCGCGACCTGTGAGGCGACCAGGTCGCCTCACAGGTCGCCTCACAGGTCGCCTTAGTGTAAACGGGGACTAAATTTATAAATAAATATTTTTTTGCTTACTTTCCAAACAAAAAGGTAATTTTGGGGGTATTTGTACTGTCCTGGCATTTTAGGGCGTCAAGAAATCAGAAATGAGATAGGCAGTCCATACATTAGGACTGATCAAATTTCAAACTAATTAATATATACTGATTAAGTTTATTTTTTAACAATGTAGCACATTACATTTTAAATAAATATTTTTTTTGCAAAGTTTTATAACAGAAACAAAGAAAAACATGTTTTTTTTTCCCAACATTTTTTGGTCTTTTTTTATATATATATATATATTTATATAGCAAAAAATAAAAAACCTAGTGGTAATCAAATACCACCATAAGAAAGCTTTATCTGTCTCAAAAAAATGAAAACAATTTAATTTGGGTATAATGTTGCATGGTAATAGTCATTCAAAAATATGACAGTTACAGGGTTGTGTGGAAGCGATTGGACAGTTGCACAGCCACCCGATTGCTTCCACTTGACAGCAAAGAGTGAGTTTGTCAAATTTACACACACCTGCACATTGGCAGCTGGTGCATGATAATTTGGGGGAGCGGCAAATCCACCCCCCCCCCAGCAGGACGGACAGACAGATAGACGGCTGGCAGGCATATACACCCCCCCCCCCCCCTGGCCGGACAGCCAGCATTCTTACTTCCTCTGGCCATGCGTCTCCTCCCTCTTCCTGGCCAATGGCCAGTAAAATTGCTTCTCTTTTCAGCCAATCAGGAAAGGGGTCTCACGATCCACTTCCTGAATGGCTGGGAGGAGAATCAGTGTGATAATAGCGAATATTAATTCGCTATTGTCATACAACTGGGTGAGCTCACGGTGCAGTGCTCTGCGCCCCGAGCCCACCCTTTTTTTAAGCCTATTAGAGCCTCTGGCTCTAATCAGGTGCTTTAAAAAAAAAAAAAAACCCTATTGGAATCCATTCATCCGGCACCCTGCATGTAGATTAGGGGGCCGGATGCATGGATGGGGTGGGGGCGGCGCCCCTGCACCCCCAATGAACAGGCTGCCACTGCACCTGCAGGGACTGTGTGTAAAACATTATGTCGCCACCCTGACATATGGCATACGACGGTGGTGTTATAGGAGTTAAAGGAATTGGGCATTTCTAATGTATCCCTTAAGCATTTAAAGAAAAACACCATTCCTGGCCAAATATATATTTTTTTTACATTTCTTTTTCATTGGTGCATGTTTCCCAGAGCGGTCGTTCTCCCTCCCCCTTGCTAGGTTTTTAAAACACCCTTGACTATTAGCCCAGAAAAAGGGCATTTTAATTTGACATATTCAGATCCCATAGATTTCAGTGTGGTTTGGGTTCAACATCCAAACTTCTTTGAAGTTCACAAAGCCCTGCTCGAACTCAGGGCAGTTTGGCTCCTCCCTAGCTGAAAGCAGGAAAGGTTCAAAGTGTCGTAGCTGACCAGGTTATTATAGGTGGCAGCAAGACTAACCAGGATAGAACGTATGTCCTGCAAATAGGAGCAAAAGCGGTAAGAAGCTACCTCACGCTGACAGGTGGGAACAGAGCACAGAGTGTTCGCATGCAACACTAGCCAGTGATGTAGCACGTAAAGTGGTATTAAACCCAAAAGCAAAAATGTATTAAACTGTTAATGATTATCAGTCATTTCTTTAAAGACTGAAAGTCCGCAGCTTCAAAAACTTTAGCTGCAGAGTTTTAATAAACAGACACTAACATGTCCAGGGATCCAGCGCTGTCCTCACCCGAACTGGTTTCTTCATTGTTTTTTGGGTCCTGGTGCCTGCATGTTAACTGTGGCCAGCTGGCTGTGAGGGGGCCTGCAGCTTTCCGGGACCTGTAAGTGTCCCAGAAGGCTGTAGGCAGGTAAACGCTTCTACTAATGTGCACTGGTTTATAGTGTGCCATTATTATAAGTGGTTTACTTACATTTTTTAATAATGGAAGTATATTTTAGATATACAGTACGCACGATGGCCTTTTATTATTTTTGAGTTTTAATTGGTTAAAGAAAAGTGTCATTATTTATCTGGAGCCCAGCATTTGAAGCCACATTGATGGATGGTGGTCCTGTTGGCAAATTTGCAGAGTTCCGTGGAAGATTATGAATGCCCCAAATACAGGGCAAAGAGCCTGGTGACCCAATAATATTGTAGGTCAGTTTCTTAAGGTGATCATTTGGTGTGGTGGTTGAGCACACATGGTGATTATTTTTAAGAAGTATACAGTCACACATGCGGAGCACAGATTTCATGTGTTTTAGACTGCACTTAAAGGATAATACAAATTATTATACAAAGTAGCTGTATTTATATGATATTACATTGCAAAAAATAGGGTTGTTTTTAAACTGCAATATCAAAATGCAAAAGGTTTTCACTAATATTTCACATTTATTTTACTGGATAAGGAAAAACTATCTGAATAAGGTATCTATTAACTAATTACGCTGCACTTTTTAATTTCTTTTTTTTTTTTTTTTTCTAGGTGTAGGAATGCATTACAGTGTTTAGCAACAGTGGGGAATTTTACTATATTTGTTTGTTTTACTGAAGATTAGATCGCCCAGGGGATTTTTGCTAGCACTAAATATTTATCCTGCCCTGGCCAATCCTTGGAAGGAGGTGTCCAGAAGGTGGCTGGGGAGGTGCCAAATGTTAAGGAGGCCAGAGCAGAGTGTTCTTTCCTTGTCAGGTAAGGTTTCAGTCCCACTGGGGCTGTTTCCCCTTGGAGAAGAAACAGACAAGAAACTGCTGACTGGGCCTCAGCAGCTGCTAAGCTAAGGGTCTTGAGAAGATTGCCAAAGTATTATACTTGCTTGTCTTTAATTCCTGGTCTGGAGAAGGATCTTTTTATCTTTCTCACTAAGGATCTCCCTGTGGATGTTTGTTGGCAGGCAGCTCTGAGAGTAAGGCAGCTTACTGAGAGTAAAGTCCTTGCTGTAAACTATTAGTGTTGCAAGTGCCAGAAGTGGCCATATAGACTGTTGCTGTAGAGTCCTAGATATACTGGCCATTCCCTGTTATCTCCTGAAAAGTTGCTACTGGAGGATTATAGAGAAGTTTGTCCTCTTATTGTTGCTAATGATTGGTTTGTTGTACCTTATGACCCTAAACCTAAAAGTTTTTCAGCAATAAACACTAAAAACAATCCCCTAGACTGAGCCTGAATTCTCGGAGTGCGTGGGACTTAGCTTGTGTGACTGGCAGCCTCTGTACTATTGTGGGAGACCTGGGTATATTCTCATCTACCCCTTAGGAGGCAAGTGCTACATTTTTAATTACTGCTTTGTATTATTTTTTCAGTCCTCATTTGAAGCTTTAACCCTTGTTTAACGTGTCCCTTTATTTCTTTAGCTCTTCTAAAAATAATATAAACATTTCTGTGCTACTCAGTATATGATCCAAATTTAAGTGCCGCATTAAATTGTGTTAAAAAACAAACACAAGAGGGCGCTTCAATCTAGATGTATTGATTTATTAAAAAAAAGTATAAAACACAATAAAAATGCACTCACTAGATAAAAGTGGATCAAAGCTTGTCATAAACCCATATAGACCTCCTTATGATCACTCTGAGGCTGCAGAACTCTGCAAGCATGTGGCTCTACAAAGCTCTGCAGGCAGGGCAGTCAGAATGGTTTGATAAAGGGGCGCTCCGGACTACCCCGAAAAAATGTAGCTTCATCCCCTCTACTTAATGTCATCACCCAGGCGAGAGAGGTGCTGTTTGAGCCACAGCCATCTTGCCAATTCTGGAAGCTGCTGATGCTTATGTTCCAGCCTAAAGCCTGACAGCTGTACTTACATCAAGAACTCTGCTTCAACTAGCCACATGTCTGCAGAGCTCTGCAGCCTCACAGTGATCCTATAGAGGTCTATATGGGTTTATGACAAGCCTTGATCCACTTTTATCTAGTGAGTGCATTTTTTTACTTTTATACTTGTTTTAATAAATCGCTACATTTAGATAGAGGCGCCCTCTTGTGTTTGTTTTTTATATGTGCATTAGAATCTCAAGCCTTAATCTGAGCAGATGGAGCTGCATCCACTTCACCTGGTGTTCCCTACCACTCTCCTGGCCCTCTTATGCGTCCCCTTAAATGACGGTTGGGTTCCAGTCAGCGCAATAGCTTGTTAAATTTTCTTTGGCATTAAACTGTGTCAAGCCTTCCTGTAATACAGAATTGAAAATACTGTATTTCATAAATACAGCACTAAAGATAAAAAATAAATAAACCCATACCAAAATTTACAAAACTGTATACAAGCAAACAACATTTCCAAACACATATATATATTAATAATCATGGTAATATTATAGATCTTGGACGTGAAAAAAAAAAACAAATCCTTGTATTCAGTATAGAATAATCCTTTAATTGTTGTAACTTTTCACACTGAGAACACACCCTATTAATGTGAATTCAGAAAAGTTATATAACAATTTCTCTATTTAATTCATACAAATACTGAAATACACAGCATGTGACCAATAGAGTATTATAATCTTCAGTGACCAATAGAGTATTATAATCTTCAGTGATCAATAGAGTATTATAATCTTCAAAATTAAGGACTCACTCATAGATCATATATATTAAAGCCTGTATGCTGGTAATAATAAATTATAGGCACTACAGAACCCAAATATAATGACATAATATTGTCCAATAATATTATGGTTCTTCTCAGAGGTTATGTAGGCATGCCCCTAGCACAGTGATGGCAAACCTTGGCACCCCACATGTTTTGGAAATATATGTCCCATGATACTCAACTACACTGCAGAGTGCATGAGCATCATGGGAAACCTAGTTCCAAAAAATCTGGGGTGCCAAGGTTTGCCATCACTGCCCTAGAAGATATGTAATTGTTTCATCAAAACTAGAAATAAGATAATCAACACAAAATTAAAGATGTTGCCAAAAGCAATCAATCATATTTGAACTTTTATGATATAGAAAATTGTAACATTTAGGTGTCAATTTCTAAAAACATATTTATAAGTACTATTTAATTAAAAAGTATTGATTACGTTTGTATCATTTACAATGTTGTTGCATCAACACAATACACTTGAATTTGTAATTTTTGCATCACCAAAGAACATAAATACTGAGCAGCTTTACAATATAATGAGACCAGCAAACCAGTAGACACACAGCTGTTGATTAGTTTGATGCACACAAGCAAGCGATTAAACTATTTTAGCTCACAATAGTAGATTATATGTATACTTTATGTTTCTAACAAAATGCATCCAAAATGAACAAACTAAAGCATATTTTTTTTCTTTTCTGAGCTATACATTCCAAATAACTCAAGAAACTGTGATTATTTGTCTTACTTTGTTCTTTTTACAGTCTCTGTAACAAATAATACATCTTAATTTGTTCATAAATCTCTGATCTGCATAACCCAAAATGAAAGGAGTCATAGCAGGATAGAAATGATCAAATCCTCTTCTAAGCTCAGAAACAACATGACCTGAGTAGTTCCGAAGAAAGGCGTCTAGAAGATGGCAAAGCACAAAAAACACCACCAAGGTTGTGATGACCTTAATAGCGCTGACTTCTCGCTGATGAATTCGGAGCCTTTGCGCAGTCGTTTCTGTAAATGTTGTTTGCTGATGTTTCACAAGAATCCACAAAACCTTTATGTCCACCAAACATATTAAGATGATAGCCAAAAACTGTATAGCAGTTCCAAAAATCATATCATAGGTTTTCAAAAATGAATCTGTCTCAGTTAATGAGTCAAAAAAAGAGCAATAGCAGGTATTGTTATGTATGGAGTCCTGCTGCCTTGGTCGGTCAGAAGGAATTAGCAGAACGTATGGCAGACCAGCTGCAATCCACATCACCCAGTTCATAGTAAGGCAAAAAATAACACCTCTGTGGTTTAAGAATATAAACTTTAAAAATCCAGTCCTGTTTGTGAGTTTCACAAAGTGATAAACGTCAAGTTTTAGTGTAAACCATATGCAGGCTTTCCGACTACAAAATAATATAAAGAGTGATATTTTGCATGGCAAAGCCATGGGATAACAAACCTCACCTTGATGTGAAACTAATACAGCAGGAATCCGTACTGTGAGCTGAGCAATATTGGCAGCAGAAAGGTGTAGGATAAAGATCTCAGAAATGGTTAGCTTTTCAGAAGCTGTGGCCGCTATATACATTAGAAGAAGATTGCCTGGGATGCCTATAGCAGCCAAAAGAATAATAATTATATGAATAAATACTAGATGAATATTCATGGTGAGCATTGATACTTGTATAAGTTGAACAGAATCTCAGGCATCTTATATACATGAGGAAAACAATTACTCTTCTTCTAATCCTGCACTAGCAAACAGTTTTTAAGTATCTGGATTTTAAATAATCCCTGAAGGACTACTGGAGTGATAATGACTGTGCTGTCTAAGCATGTGCAATATTCTCTAAGATGAGCATGTACCAACCTGTGCATTGCATATGCGTTCATAGGAGAGACCAATTATAAAAGAAAATGATGTCTCACTCTAAATGATACCAATGTTGCCGAAAATAATTGAGTATAACATGGAAAGCATTCCTTCCATTTATGTTATACAGTATATTGGTTATAAATGCAGAGAAAATGATTAAAGTCTAAGTTTAATTTTTTTTTATTAATTGGCACAAGTAATGGTGCTCACAGTACATTCAGGGCAGCCATTGGAAATTATGGAGCCCTTACACAGCTTTAGGCCTGGCCCCCCGGCCTGACCACCAACATTCCCAGCCCCTGCCCACTGATTTTGCTATCTATCACAAACAATAACAGATTGAGCTGTTCATTGCGGTACCGGTCTGGTCTCTGAAGGATATGCGGGGCATAGTAGTGAGCCCCCCAGCTCTATGGCTTGTCCCCCCCTGGTGGTTGCCCTGCTTACATTTAATAAAGTGCACCAAGTGATAGCACTGGGTGTTCTAGTTGAAGTCTTACATTCTCTGCCCACCTACCCCTTTCCCAGTCGCATACCTCCACAGCAGTAATCTTCCAGTGCTAGGGGGTAATGGAGCTGCTGAACCTGTCATGAGAACTCATCAAGAGTGACAATTATACCTGCCTTTTCCACCCCCTCCTTCATTAATGGAACCTGTAGTAAAGTTTCCATCAGTGAAAAGCGGTCTATGAATGGAGGACAGGCGGAATAATGAAATGCCCACCTCCTCCATTCATAGAGCCCTTTTCACTGACAGAAGCTGTAGGACAGCTTCTCTAAATAAAGGAGGGGGCAGAAAATGGTGGGCATAGTCCTCCCTCCTGAGGAGTAAAACACAATGGACACTTATTAAAGAATATGTAAACCCAACCTTTCATATTCTTGATATGTGCCTGTTGTACCTTTTTTGATGGCACTTATGCAATGTAGCCATGATCTGAGTTTGGTCATTGGCTGATTTTTTTTTCAGTTTCAAATGTAACTTTGGCCTATGGTATGGTCACAGCTGATGTTTGGCTCTAATAAACTCTAGCTGACACTTTGGCGTTGATTTACTAACAGAGTAGAGCAAGGTACATTTTTGCTTTGCAAAGTGAATTTTGATTTAGCTTAGTAAATAAAGTCAATGAGGTGAAGTTGTGCTGTTAATTTATGACTTAGGCCGCAACTTTGTAATAAATCTATCACACTGTATCTCACTGCTCCTGTTTAGCATTGCTTTGCAACAGGATTCAGAAATGTCCCCCATTGTGCGTTGTGGTGTACTATGTTGCTAAAAAGGTTATGTGCATTTGTTTGACCTGTCATAGTGCATTTATTTATTTCAGGTACTTATATAGCGCTGTCAATTTACGCAGCGCTTTACATATACATTGTACATTCACATCAGTCCCTGCCCTCAAGGAGCTTTCAATCTAAGGTCCCTAACTCACATACATACACAGTAGGGCCCTTTTTTTTTTTTTTTTGGTACAGGATCCAATTAACCTACCAGCATGTCTTTGGAGCATTGGCAGCCTATTGATTATGAATGAGCTGCTTTAATGCAATGCACTTTTACAAGCAATGTAACACAATGCAAAAGATCTCTGCAGTGTCAATGGGCCCTAAATGTGATATTGTGGTACTCTTATTTTTTACATAATGAATGATAATGATCACAACTGGTTAAAGAATAGGTTAACCCATCATTCATCATTTCATATTCACCAATATATACCTGCTGCAAAATGTACTCGTATAAAGAAAATTATCCTGTTCTCTATGTATTGCTTCCTTTGTGTGAAATACCTGGTGTTCCTGGTAGTCCTTCTGATTTCCTATCAAAAACTGACCATACTAGGCAGGAGAGCATAGTGTGGTCAGTTCCCTAGCTGTGCTAGAAATTCAGTCTGCTCTCATATAATGTGGGAGGGCACTGGTGATGGATTTTGTTTAATGCAGGAGGGAAGGGGGTGCTTAATAATTTGCATACTGCGCTATAGCAGAATGACGGCTACAGTGTGGTCACCCAGTTCTGGGAGGGTGTTTATTACAGTCCTTCCAGAATTGCGCCCGCTGTGCTCTATGATTACTGTGTTCTTTGGACGCAGCTTATCACAGATCAGAGTAAAGGGCGAATAACAGCAATCTTTTACCACTTGATCAGCTGTGTCCAATCACAGCTGATCGCAATGTGAACACATTTGCCGATTATTAGCATTCCTTTCCTCACGCTGTCACAGCATGAGGAGAGGAGAGCCGGTAACTGGTAAGTGTGAAAGGGGACATCTACACTGATAATCAGGGCACTGATCATCAGTGTTTTGATGATCAGTGCCCATTAGTGCCTCCTATCAGTGCCCATTAGTGCCTCCCCTCAGTGCTACTAATCAGTGCCCATTAGTGTCACCTATTAGTGCCCATCAGTGGTGCCTATCAATACCCATCAGTGTCACACATCAGTGCAGTCTTATCAGTGCCCACCAGTGCCTCATAAATGCAGCCTCCTTAGTGCCCATCAGTACAACCTATCAGTGCAGCCTCATCAGTGCCCACAAGTACTGCCTATCAGTGCCGCATATCAGTGCAGCCGCATCGGTGCTCATCAGTGCCCATCGGAGCTGCATATCAGTGCAGCCTCATCAGTGCTGCCTCAGCAGTGCCCATCAGTGCTGCCTAATCATTGCACATCAGTGAAGGAGAAAAGTAACCGGTTTTCAAAACTGTACAGAAAACGTTTTTTTTTCTTCAAAATATTTGGTCTTTTTTTGTTTGTTTAGCAAAAATTAAAATACCCAGTGGTGAATAAATACCATCAAAAGAAAGCTCTATTTGTGTGAAAAAAAGTGATGAAAAATTCATATGGGAACAGTGTTGCATGATCGTGAAATAGTTATTCAAAGTGTGATGGTGCTGAAAGGTGAAAAAGGGGGTGAAAGCGCCCAGTAGGCAAGAGGTTAAGGGGTAACTGCGCAATTCATGGGGAAAAAAAAATAGAATAAAAAAAAAATAATATTAGCAAATACAATTGCTGAACAAGTCCTATTGTAATTGAATAGTAATAAAACTGACCTTTCCTTTTCAATCCGCAGCACTGTCATTTTCTGTGAAATGCAATGCAATATGTCTACCTGGAACCATTTTATACACAGATGGTGTACTGAACGTCCCCTAAAAAGGTAATTTCCTGCTTGTGTCATTGGCTTATTCATTTTACAAGACATAATCAGATTTTGGGCATCCTCTGCAACAAAAATGTCCTTTTTGGTGAGAGACCCTGCTACTTTCCTGATTAGAACCCAGTGCAGCAGCGGATTCATAATTCTAAAGTCACTTTCATACAGATTCACTCTACACATAGACACAGACAAACAGCTTCAGAATAACAAAAGGTAGAAATCTGTAAAAAGGTTTAAGATCCTCGTAATGTGCATTGAACACCTAGAGGGGAATGTTTTTTCTCGACAAAAGTGGAGTTACTCTTTAAAGTGGAAGCAAAGTTTTTTTTTTTAATTGTACCTGCAGGTAATCCTATAATAAGGCTTTCCTGTAGGTACTGTGAATATCTCCTAGTATGCGATGCATACTAGCTCATTATGCCTTTGTCTTACAGGTTTTTTTGTTTTTTTTTCCCCAGCAGTTTGCAACTGCTTTAACTGTTTCATTCCCCGAGGTCAGTGATGCCTAAGAGTCGGTTCACACTGGGGCGGCATGACTCTGTACTTCTTCGGGGGCGACTTGTGCATTCCCATGCACCACGACTTCGGAGTGACTTGCATGGACTTCACATAATGGAAGTCTATGCAAGTTGTTCCGAGGTCGCCCCGAAGTAGTACAGGACCCTTTTTCTAAGTTGGAGCGACTTGTGTTGCTCCTATTAGAACGGGTCCTGTAGCAGTCAATGGACCGCAAGGGAACGCGACTTGTCAGGCTGACAAGTCGCGCTAGTGTGCATCGAGTCTAAATGCCCAAGTCAAATTTAGCATGTATCGGTTAACTTGAAAATAATTCTGTGATGAATTTGCATACCTATTTTTTTATGTTTATGGATGTATAAGGCAAAAATTTGGTACACTATTGTAATAAAAACTCTTTTTTTAAAGAGGAAGTAAACCCTCCTCAGGAAGTTGTACCTATAGGTAAGCCTATGATAAGGCTTACCTATAGGTACTGTAAATATCTCCTAAACATGCACCGTTTAGGAGATATTTACCTTTAATGCAGCCAGTGACGTCACTGGCGCATGCGCTCTGAAGGAACGGCAGATCGTGCCGTTCCTTCAGAGCCCCATGCCGTGACCGTCGGCTCCCGCGCGCGTGCGCGGGAGTGACGTCACCGCGGCTCGGGCCAATCAGATGGCCGGATGCCGCGATCCCGGAAGACGGGCGACTATACATGTCGCCCGTCATACAGGTAAGCGGACGGCACGGCGGGGGCTCGTTCTAAGGTAAGTATTTCATAATGAGCTAGTATGCGATGCATACTAGCTCATTATGGGTTTCTCTTTCAGGATGTAAAGAAGAGAAAATTTTTTTTTCTCGGTGTACAACCTCTTTAAGTTTTAAAAAAGAGTTTATTGAAATGTAAGTATAAACATTACAAAACGTTGTTACAAATAGACATATTACAACGTGAATTTAAACAACATAGGCTTCTGAGAAAGATAGAAAGAAAAAGAAAATGTTTCAGTCATAATAAAACAATCCAAAAAACTCTTTTTTTTAATAGTCTGACAAATGCATACAATTGTTTCTATGTTTAAGTGCTGGTTCACATTTGTGCGGCTGCGGCGTTCGCATGTAATGTCGGAGCGCACTGCTCCTTCATTACATGCAATCGGCTGTGCGGTGCGAGTTTAGCCATACACTTTGTATGGCTAAATTCGCACCGAACCCGCAGCAAACACGCACAGGACCCTTTTTGGCAGCCGCATCAGGATCGGATCGCACAGCGGTTCACACTTGTGCGATCCGATCCTGTGCGAACTGCAAGATCGCACTGCGGAGTGTCGTTAAGATTACATTGACACCCCCAGCGTATCGCATATGGCAGTGTGAACTGCCGGGGGTGCGTTTGCGATGCTGGAACAGGCTGCGGATTCGCAGCCTTCCCGCATCGCATAAGTGTGAACCGGGGCTTAATGTATTTATTTTGATTATGTTTTTAATATTTTATTCAAATTATGGCATTAAAGTAGAACTGTAGACAATATTTTTTTTCATTTTGGATAGAGCAAGAGAGGGTTATAACCCATCAGATTTTTTTTTCCACCATCTATGTCCCATTGCAGAGATTTCCCTTCACTTCCTGTCCCATAGCCAAACAGGAAACTGAGAAGAAATACCTACAAATTAAGGGAATTCTTTGGGGACCCCCATGTCACCAGTACTAGTATCCCAATTGGAAGAGTTCCCTTCTATTACTTTTTTGGGGAGAACCCAAAATTAGAGGTTTTCTTTTACTTTCACTGTCAATAATCAGGCCTCATGCACATGTGACCTTTTTACAGCTGCTGTTTTTTGGCATCAGATGTTTTTTTTTGCAGCCAGTAAACTCCCCAGTATGTTATCCTATGTGTCCATGGACACATAGGCTGTTATCAGCAGTTTTTTGGCAGGGGCAGTTTCTGGCTGGAAAACCCCCCAGAAGTAGCGGGTTTTGAGAGGAGTTTTCAGCTGAAAAAACTCTGTAACTCTGATAAAAGCTGAAAAATTTCAAAAAACGCTGAAAAACTAGGCTATTCGGCGTTTATCAGTGTTTTTGAGCCATAAGCTTTTGTGGGAGAATAGTTTTGCTAAAAAAATCTAAAAAATGATACAGCTGAAAAAAAGCCAAAAAACGCTACTGCAAAAAAGCTGAAAAACTCCTACTACAGCTACAGCTTTCTATTGGGGTTTTAATAACGTTCAGTGTGCATGAGACCTAATAGTGAACAGGACAAATAGAGAGGGTCAAACTCTTTAATGGGGACACAGTCAGCAATAAAAAATGACAAGTGTTCCCACTTACACTCTATCCAGAACTAAAAAAAAGTTTGCCTTTAGTTATACATGCAGGTTTAATGTGGCTGCAAGCATAACCAGAGAAATTGCTTTCTCAGAATATGGAACTGTATTGTAGCTCATAAAGTATATTTCTCTACAAAATCTTGTGAAATACCATAAAATAAGTTGAATCTGACGCATCTACATGACACCCACCATTATTTATTCTATAGTCCCTATCAGGGCTGGTCTTTGGGGTGTGCGAGCTGAGCGGCCGCACAGGGCGCCATGGGCGCCGCGCGGCCATCACAGCTCACAGATAATCAAGCCGCACAGCGGGAGGTAAGTGGCGACCGCGGCCTGGACAGGGTTAACACAGGCCGTGGCCGCCGCTTACCTCCTGCTGTGCCTCGGTCTCCTATAGCTGCAGGGCTGAGCTGTGTATCACACACAGTTCAGCCTCAGATCCACCGCCGCTGACAGATCCCTCCTCTCTGCAGGGACACCAGAGGATAGATTGTCAGCTCCTCCTCCTCCCGCCCCTTCTCCTCCTCCTCCCGGGTCTGCCCAGCCCATACTCCCCGGGGATGTGTGGGAGGGAAGTTTAAAGAAAAAAAGAAAAGCAACAGACAGTGTGAGCCTCCATACTGATGTAAGTAAGCTCTCTCTCCTGCAACAAATGTAAGGGGGGCTCTGTGTGGGGGTCTCTGATGTAAGGGGGGGCCTCTGTTTGGGGGGCACTCTGATGTAAAGGGGGCTCTGATGTAAGGGGGGCTCTCTGATGTAAGGGGGGCTCTCTGATGTAAGGGGGGCTATGTGTGTGGGGTCTCTGATGTAAGGGGGGCTCTGTGTGGGGCGTCTCTGATGTAAGGGGGTCTCTGATGTAAGGGGAGCTCTGTGTCGGGGGTCTCTGATGTAAGGGGGACTCTGTGTGGGGGGGTCTCTGATGTAAGGGGGCTCTGTGGGGGGGTCTCTGATGTAAGGGGGACTCTGTGGGGGGGTCTTTTATGTAGCGGGGCTCCGTGGGGGGGTTTCTGATGTAAGGGGGGGTCTCTGATGTAAGGGGGGCTCTGTGGGGGGTCTCTGATGTAAGGGGGCTCTGTGGGGGGTCTCTGATGTAAGGGGGGTCTCTAATGTAAGGGGGGGCGAAGTTATTAGCGATCATAAAAAAGAAAAGCCAAATAAAGTGCAAAAAAGGTGCAAGAAAATGTGCGGGAGGGGCGGGCGCCACAGGATTAGCTCGCACAAGGCGCCTGAACACCTAAGGCTGGCCCTGGTCTCTATAAAACACTTTGGTTAGAAAAACAGATCCCAGATTGAACACAATGATAACATGGATGGTAGAGAAAGAACCAAAGGAGACTTCAAAGCAGAACCTGCCTGACCTCAAGATCAAGGTACAACAATACCCATGTGTGATGGTGGGGGCAGGTGAGCTGTATAATGTGTGAGCATGGGGGGGGGGGGGTAAGGGGCCTTTATAGTGTATGAGAAGGGGCAGGGGGGCTGTATAATATGTGAGCAGAGGGTGCAGGGGGGCTGTAAAGAGTGTAATGAGGGGGGCAGGAGGACTGTATAATGTGTAAGAAGATGGGGCAAGGTGTTGTATAATGTTTTTGAGTTCAACCCGCTAGTTTAACGGGAAAAATGTGTGTGTGTACCTAGCTTAAAGCAGACCTCCAACCAAAACGGAAAGAGCCAATTATACAACCCCCTGCCCAATCTTCTTACACATTATACAATCCCCTGCCCCATCTTCATACACATTATACAGCCCCCTGCCCCATCTTCTTACACATTATACAGCCCCCTGCCCCATCTTCTTACACATTATACAGCCCCCTGCCCCATCTTCTTACACATTACACAGCCCCCTGCCCCATCTTCTTACACATTACACAGCCCCCTGCCCCATCTTCTTACACATTACACAGCCCCCTGCCCCATCTTCTTACACATTATACAGCCCCCTGCCCCATCTTCTTACACATTATACAGCCCCCTGCCCCATCTTCTTACACATTATACAGCCCCCTGCCCCATCTTCTTACACATTATACAGCCCCCTGCCCCATCTTCTTACACATTATACAGCCCCCTGCCCCATCTTCTTACACATTATTTTGTCTCACTTCCTAAGTCTGTGAACTATTTTGGTCACATAGTCTGTCACAGGTATTGCGTCCCTTCTCATATTGGTGTTTTGGTTGCATACAGTCTGTTGTAGGTATTGCATCCTTTCTCATAGGGCGGTTTTGGTCACATACAGTCTGTCTCTCGGGTATTGTCTCCCTTCTTATAGTGCTGTTTTGGTCGCATACAGTCTGCCTAGGTATTGCGTCTCTGTCACAGGTATTGCGTCCCTTCTCATAGGGCTGTTCTGGTCATATACAGTCTGCCGCAGATATTACGTCCCTTCTCATAGTGCTGTTTTGGTCACATACAGTCTGTCGCAGGTATTGCATCCCTTCTAATAGGGCTATTTTAGTAGCATACAATCTGTCGCAGGTATAGCATCCCTTCTCATTGTGCTGTTTTAATGGCATATAGTCTGTCGCAGGTATTGCGTCTCTTCTCATAGTGCTGTTTTGGTCAGATACAGTCTGTCGCAGGTATTGCGTCCCTTGTTACAGTGCTGTTTTGCAACATGACGTAAACTAGCTACAATGGGACATTACAAAATGTCATAAAAAGCTAAAAAATCATAAAAATGATTTTTGACTTACCGTAAATTCCATTTCTCTTATGTTCATTGATGGACACAGCTCCTGATCTTCATAACCACTGGGCTATACTGCCCCCTACAGGAGTAGGACACTAGGCAGAAAAAGAATCTGGCTACGCTGATGGGCAGTCCCAGGGGGTATACTCCCTCTCCCTGCTGTAGGTACTCAGTTTTGTTACAAGTGTCAGAAGAATACAACTCCAAAGAGGGGTGGGTGCTGTGTCCGTCAATGAACATCAGAGAAATGGATTTTACCTCAAGTCAAAAATCCCATTTTCTCTTTCGTTTGATGGACACAGCTCCTGATCTTCATAACCATTGTGACGTCCCAAAGCAGTGTTAAACATGAGGAACAGCAAAAATAGTCACAAGGCTAAACAGTAGCCAACCAGGCAACAGAAGCTCAACCAAAACAACTGGAACCCACCTGAAAAAAAACAATACAACCTCAAAGAGGATCAAGTCCTCTAAACAGTAGCCTGAAAAACCTTGCGGCCAAAAGAAGCATCCGCAGTTGCCAACACATCCACTTTATAGAACTTTGTGAAAGTGTGCACCGACGACCAGGTGGCCAATTTGCAAACGCGCATCACTGACGCCTGATGACAGAAGGCCCAAGAGGCACAGAGCGTCCCAGTAGAGTGCACCTTGACAGGGAAACGAGGAACCTGACCATATGGAAATGGTCGCAGAGAAAGCGAACAACCCTTTACGAGGCCCATCCGTGAGCACAAATAGTGAGTCTGACTTCCTAAAAGACTCCGTAGCTGCCAGGTACACCCTAATTGCCCAGACCACATCCAAGACATGCAATGCAGTTTTCTTCTGTTGTTTTGGCCTGGGATACAGGGAAGGCAACACAATGTCTTCATTCAAATGAAAATCAGAGACAACCTTTGGGAGGAACAACAGACAGGGGCGAAGAACCACCTTAACTCTGTGAATCACAGAGTAAGGTGCACGACAGGATAACGCCGCCAATTCGGACACCCAGGGTCGTTGGAACAAGACTGCCAAGGAAGATACCTTGCCCTTGATGGTACTCAAGGCCAATTTCTGTTCAACCCCCCGTTGAAGGAAGGTCAAAATCTGAGCCACCGAGAAGGAGTGCGGATGACCCCAAAAAGACTCACACCATGCAATGTACGTCATCCACGTACGGTGGTAGATCTTCCCAGAAGCCGATTTCCTAGCTTTTAACAGCATTGGAAACACTGACTCAGATAAACCTCTATCCATCAGCACCTGGCGTTCAACAGCCAAGCCATTAAAGCCAACGACTGTAAAGAGGATGGAAGATTGGTCCTTGGGACAGCAGATCCTCCCTGAGAGGAAGTTTCCATGAAACGTCGGCGACCAGCCACACCAGACGGTCGTACAAAGCCTGGCGAAGCCAGTCCGGAGGCATTAAAATGACCAGAACCCCTTCTGCCTTGATCCTGCGTAGAAGTCTTGGCAGAAGCTTGAGAGGAGGGAAGGCGTAATTATGAGGATACTGACCCCATGGGGCCACTAGCGCATCTGTGGCATGTGCCAGAGGATTCAGTGACCGAGCCACAAAGCTCTGCACCTTTCTCTTGAGCCGATACATCAACAGATCCACCTCGGGGATGCCCCACCAGAGACACAACTGATGAAACCCCTTTGGATGAAGGGACCACTCCCCTTGGTTCAAAACCTGCCAACTGAGGTAATCCGCCTGCCACGGCAGAGGGCTGGAACCAACCATTCTGCCCACCTTAGAATACCAGCTACCTCTCGAGCCACCAGGACAGTTTTTGCGCCCCCTTAGTGATTAACATAAGCCATGGTTGTGGCATTGTCCGATTGATTGTGCACTGGACATCCCTGAAGACAATCTGTTCAATGGTCTGATCACTCAGATTTCCAAGACATTGATTGGTAGTCTGGACTCTTCCAGTGTTCAGATCCCCTAAGCAGAATTCTTGCTGAGGACGCGTCCCCAGCCTGACAGGATGGCATCCGTTGTGACCACTGTCCAATACAAGGGGAGGATGGATTTGAGCAGCTGAAGCGCCGGAGAACGAAGCCACCATATCAGGGACTCTTTAGTTTTCCGGCTCAGCCAGATCGGATTTTCCAGAGACTGCGGAGTCTTTTCCCATTTGGCCAGAATCTCCCTTTGCAGGGACCTCGTAAGGAACTGTGCAAACGGAACCACCTCGAAGGTAGACACCATCAGGCCCAGCACCCCCATGCATGTCCAGAGGGATGACCATCTGCTGGACAGCAGGGGACGAATTGCAGCCTGTCATTTTTGGAGTTTATTCAGAGGAAGGAGCACTCTGGCTAAGGCTGAGTCCAGAGTCAGACCCAGATAGTCCAGCTTTGTGGATGGAACCAGAGGAGACTTCTGAAAATTCAGAATACAGCCGAACTCCCTCAGAGTTCGTATTGTGATTTCAAAGTTTTCCACCAGAGCAGTAAGGGACTCCGCTCACAGAAGGAGGTCGCTCAAGTAGCCCAGTACCGCAACCCCCTGTTGGCGTAACAATGCTAGGACCTGGGCTAACACTTTTGTGAAGACCCGAGGAGCAGAGGCGAGACCAAAGGGTAATGCCACAAACTGATAATGCTCCTCTCCCACGGCAAAGCAGAGGAAGTGCTGGTGACCGGTACATATTGGAACGTGAAGGTAAGCATCCTTGCTGTCGATAGAGGCAAGAAAATCCCCCTGATGCAGGGATGCCACCACCATGCGTATGGACTCCATCCTGAACTTATGCACCCACACAAAACAGTTCAGTGCCTTGAGGTCCAGGATTGGATGCACCTTGCCTTTCTTCCTAGGAACTGTAAACCGGTTTGAGTAAAACCCCTGAAAGCATTCTGATGTCGGAACCGGGACAATCACCCCTTGAAGCAACAGGTCTTGTACAGCCCCCAACAGACCGTGTAAGCATTCCAGGGACAGGCGCAAGTTGGAAGGAAAGAACCTTGCCGGGGGAAAAGAGTGAAACTCGATCTTGTAGCCCGACCGAATAACTTCGTGGACCCACTTGTCCTGTACCAAGTAAGTCCATGAGTCCGGAAACCAGCAAAGATGTCCTCCCATCCCCTATACGGGTGAGGGCGCACCTTCATGCTCAAGGAGCCTTGTCCACGGGTCTGGAGAAGCTTGCCAGACCAAGTTCATTTGTATCCTCCAGAAAAGGCCCTGAAAGGCTTTGAGCCCTTGTCAGTTGACAATGAGGGACGAAAAAACTTCTTATGTCTACGAGGGTCCTTGTCCTTAGTAGCCTGCAGAAAAAAAGTATTCTTTACCCCTGTGAGACCCTTAATAAAGTAATTCAGGGTACCCCTAAACAGGCGATCCCTTTGAAAGGGGAGATCAGTCAAGGCCTTTTTAGAAGTCTGATCTGCAGACCAGCATGTAAGCCAAAAGACACGCCTAAGGACCCCTGCCGGAAACAGAGAGCTGAGCCACTAGGGGAGTTGCATCCAAAAAGGCATCACAGATAAACTGCAGCCCATGGACCAGATGGTCCGCCAGCTCAGCAAAGGCAATGGGGGGGGGGGGGGGGGAGTTGTTCTCCCTCTAGGTCACGCCGTAAAAGGTTAGTCCACTCGGTCAGAGTTTGTGCCACCAGGGCAATGGTGAATACCAGCTTCAGTGCCGAACCAGACAGCTTCAGTGCCGAACCAGGCCACAGCCTCCTGTCAGCCGGATCCTTAAAGGCCGGGGACTCTTCAACCGGAATCATGGTTGCATTGTTCAATCTGGAAACCTGAGGGTCTACCACCGGTGGAACAGTCTACGTCTTAATAAGGGACTACTCATAGGGGTAACACCTAGTAAAAAAACTTAGGGACCACATGGGGATGCTTTGGCCGTCCCCACTCTTTAACGACAATTCTGTCAAAATAAGTGGGGAAAGGGAACACCTTTGCTGCTCTGGGTGGCTTGTGAATGCCAAAGGGAACCTGCACCTCCGCTGCAGCTGCGTCCTCCATCTTCAAGGTCTCAAGCACAGATACAATCAGTGCTTCCATCAGTGCCTTTTTGTGTGCAGTTGAAGATGTAGAGGAATCATCCTCGCTATCTGAGGATTTCGGGCGCGTGGTCACAGACTCAGCAGGGTGACCCAAGTCCGCGGCGGCCGAATCAGATTCAGGATCTGATGAGGCAGGGGGAGGGCGCTTTCTGCTAGCCTGTCGCCCAAAAACCACCGCCACCTGGGACACAAAGGACTCCAGGACCGTCAGTGCATTGATGGATGGTTGGGACCCGGAGGGCCCTGTAACCTCAGAGAGGGGGGTCAGGTGGGGAGATGTGCTCCAAAGACTCCGTGATTTACCAGGGGGACCCCACAACAAGTGTTAAACACTGCAAAGGGACAACCCTCACAGCGCTGGCAGCACCACCTTACCAGACTCACCACCCAGCACAAACCAGGCACTTGCAGCCACCAGGATAGTCTGCACTCCTGACTAGGCAGAAAAACTGAGTACCTATAGCATAGAGAGGGAGTATACCCCCCTGGGACTGCCCATAGGATAGCCAGATTTTTCTTCTGCCTAGTGTCCTACTCCTGTAGGGGGCAGTATAACCCAATAGTTATGACATTTAGGAGCTGACTGTGTCTGTTCACGAAGAAACGAGAAATAGAGCATGTATTTAGCCTCAGGGTGTACAGGAGAACAGAATAAGAAGTTATATAACCGTGCTGCACAGACTTAGCTCGAGGAGAGACTAGCATGAATCACATCTATCTGTGTAGCCAATTTCACCGATAAGACTCCGGTCAGAACAAAGGAAGAACCCTCAGCTTCTGACGTCACTCGGAGCACGCGGTGATAAAACAAACCGGTGCATCGTTCCCGCGAGATTTCCTCCGAGATCAACAAAAAGTAGCTCTACCTCTCATTCATCCGAAGCCCCGCCCAGTGTTGTGTGCGCGCGCCTCTTTACACATGGACTTAGTTCCCTGAAATAAAAAAGCGCTGAGGCGATGCCGCTTGTGTCCCTCATACAATAGAACTACGTAGACCTTTATTACAGGATACTAGTTAGAGCTGACGTTAAACTAACTGAACATTTTATAACCTCACGTACGGGCCTATCGAACAAGATCTCGCGATATCTGCGTGTTCCTCTTCTGTCGCTGGACAGGCGCGCGCGCACCAGGGATAGTTAAAAAAAAAAGCCGGCAGGCTGAGCGCGCGCTCTTCTGCTAGTGGAACTCCCGCCAGCCGCGTTTGTCGTTAAGCACCGCCCACCAACTGTGCCGGTGGCTCTGGCCCTCCATTGTAACCGTGTGATGAGCTCTGTGCCGGGTGAAGTCATGTCTGAGGAGAAGCAGGAGTCGGTGAAGGAAGAAGAGATGGCGGGGGAAGAGGGCGGGAAGAAGCAGGAGTTGGATGCAGAAGAAGCCGGTGTGAAGGAGGAAGTGACTGAGGTGAGTGGAATGACTGCGGAGTCCAGGCCATGCGGCACCTCCTCTACCTTCATGTCTCTGGGGGCACTTTGTTGTGGCTTTCCAGTATGAGCGGATAGAATGGAGGCAGAGCTCTCCTTCTATGGATGGAGGCCTCTTCTCTGGAGAGCCCAGGACACTCTGCTTCCTCCATCACCTGACCTCTCCTATTATTACTTCTACTCACCTACTGATAACATCTGTGCCAGGCCAGCTTCTCCCCTCAGCTTGTTTATTTAAAGGGGAACTCTACTTTTGCTGAGAGAAAAAAAAACACCCCTCTAAGTGATCTATGTACATTACAAGGATTATAACATCCTTTGTTGCAGATTCCTGCCTTTTTTTGTTATTTTGAAGAAATCCCTGTTTGTTCCTCTGTGCTAGTTGGGTCTAATAGAGGTGGTTTCATAATCATCAATCAGCTGTGCAGCTGCAGAGCACTAATGATGAAATCTCTGCCTGCATCCCTTTAGACGTGTTCTAGAGCTGCATGATTCTGGCTAAAATGAGAATCACAATTTTTTTTTGCTTAGAATAAAGATCACGATTCTTGGCGCAACATCATCTTTTACATTATATAAAAAAACAATTGGGCTAACTTGTATTTTTCCCCCCCCCCCAAAAACTGCGTTTGAAAGACTTCTGCACAAATACCGTGTGACATAAAAGATTGCAATGATTGCCATTTTATTCTCTAGTCTCTGCTAAAAAAATATATATAATGTTTGGGGGTTCTAAGTAATTTTCTAGCAAAAAATACTTTAAGCCCCCGTTCACACTGGGGCGACCTGTGAGGCGACCTGGTCGCCTGCCATACAGAAGCTGCGGACCCGTTCTAATAGGAGCGACACAAGTCGGGGTGACCCGGGGCGACCTGCATAGACTTCAATGTTATGAAGTCCGTGCCGGCCGCTCTGAGGTCGCGGGACGAGCATCACGCCGCGACCTGTGAGGTCGCCCGGCAAAGTCGGGTCGCTGCAATGTGAACGGGGCCTTAGAGGTTAAACTGCTCTCCCTTAGTCCCCGTTCACACTAAGGCGACCTGTGAGGCGACCTGGTTGCCTCACAGGTCGCCGTAGGTTGCCTTCCATAGGGAAGCTGCAGACCCGTTCTAATAGGAGCGACACAAGTCGCTCCGACTTAGAAAAAGGGTCCGGAGCTTCTTTGGGGCGACCCGGAGCGACCTGCATTGACTTCAATGTTATGAAGTCCGTGCCGGCCACTCCGAGGTCGCGGCGCGCTGCTCGCACCGCAACCTCGGTCGCTCCCCCAAGTCAGATCGCCCCAGTGTGAACGGGGCCTTACAGCCGGAAATTCATTCTTTTGCTCTAAAAGAACGAAAAGATACATTGTAAAGCATTTTGTTTATACTTATCTAGCAGCTTTAACAATGTTGATAAACATTTGCCGAAGACTTTTTTTTTTTTTACAGCTGTGAGTGAGCAGAAAACCGCTCAGTAAGGCTCGGTTCACATATATGCGATGCGGGAAGGCTGCGAATTCGCAGCCTGTTCCCGCATCGCACACGTACCCCCGGCAGTTCACACTGCCATATGCGATCCGCTGGGGGTGTCAATGTAATCTTAACGACACCCCCAGTTTGATCGCATATCGCAGTGCGATCGTGCAGTTCGCACAGGATCGGATCGCACAAGTGTGAACTGCTGTGCGATCCTGATGCGGCTGCAAAAATGCCTCCTGTGCGTGTTTGCTGCGGGTGCGATGCGAATTTAGCCATACAGTTTGTATGGCTAAACTCGCACCGCACAGCCGATCGCATGTAATGTCGGAGCAGTGCGCTCCGACATTACATGCGAACCCCGCACACGCACAAGTGTGAACCGGGGCTTAGAATCGAGGACATGCAGTTTTAAGATCGTCAGGGGGGGTGAATCGACATTGTGATTTTTTTAACGATTAATCATGCAGCTCTAACGTGTTCCTATTGGGAGTATCTCGCCAAAAATTACATTTTTGTTGCAGGGGATGCCAGAAATCTGACTTTTATCTTAGTGCAGACTTCTGGGAAAATTGGTGAGCCAATCACACAAGCAGGAAGTTATGTTTCTGGGGGTGTGGTCAGTACACATTCTGTGTACAGAACCCCTCCAGGTAGCTATATTGTAATATATTTTCAGAAGGTTGCAGCGGCCGCAGATTGAAAAGGAAAGTTATTATTATTTCAGGTTCTTATATAGCGTTGTCAATTTTTACGCAGCGCTTTTACATATACATTCACATCAGTCCCTACCCTCAAGGAGCTTACAATCTAAGGTCCCTAACTCACATTCATACATATGTAGTAGGGCCAATTTTTATACAGGATCCAATTAACCTACCAGCATGTCTTTGGTTGGAATTCAAACCAGTGACCCTCTTGCTGCTAGGTGAAAGTGCTAACCACTACACCGCAGTACGACTTGTCGCAATTGTATACGCTATATTTTTTTTGTGCCTCCCTGCTAATATTTAAGTGTCTTAACCTAATATGTTATTGCTACACAAGTCATATTGCAATTTAAAGCGGAGCTCCACCCAAAAGGGGGAGCTCTGCCTGTTCGCACCCTCTGCTGCCGCATTTTGTCTCTTTTTTGGGGGGTACCAGGTTTTGGCAGGATCGTCGTTGATCTATGACATTTCCTGCCCCTCCTGCTTTCTGAAACACACAGGTCCCAGAAGATGGCAGGACCATTCAGAAAGCGCAGTGGGACTCGTGCAGTAGGAAACAGGCTGTGAAGCCTCAAGGCTTCATTGTCGGTTTTCCTTACTACAGTTGACAGCATCTGCATTCAAAGCCGATGGACGAATTAGCTAGGGGTGCCGACTTCATGGGATCCTTGGACAGGTAAGTGTCCTTGTATTAAGTCAGCAGCTACAGTAATGGTACCTGCTGACTTTTAATGTTTTTTTTTTTCCCAGACTGGAGCTCCTCTTTAACCATTTGATCTCTTGGTGGTTTTACCCTCTTCATGACCAGGTCATTTTTTGCTCTATAGCACTGTGCTACGTTAACTCGGCAATTGCGTAGTTGTACAACTGTACCCAAATTTTATACATCTTTTTTTACACAAATAGAGCTTTCTTTTGGTGGTATTTGATTACCACTGGGATTTTTATTTTTTGTGATATAAACGATACATGACACAATTTAAAAAAACAAACTATATATTTTCTTTTTTCTGTAATAAAAATGTATACAGTAAAATCAAAATTTCTTCATAAAGTTAGGCCAGGGGTCTCCAAACGTTCCCAACAAAGGGCTAGTTTACTGTTCAGAATTTAGGGGGATCAGAGTGGCCAGTGGAAGTAGTAAATGCCCCAGCGTCAGTGGAAGTAAACATGATATTAGTGCCTGTTGTCAGTAGGAGGTGGAATAGTGCCTCATTTATATCAGTGGCAGGAATTATGCTGCATTGCTGGAGTTAGTGGGTGTAATGGTGTCCCATTATTGGTGTCAGTGGGAGGAATAGTGGGGGGGGGGGGGTAAAGGCAAGCAAAGGGCCAAAGTTTGGAAGCCACTGATTTTGACTAAAATGCATTCTGCTACATGCTGCAAGTGATGGTAGTGATTGGGGACTGATCTTGCTAACACTGCATTTTTAGGTACGCTAGTATAGTTGTGATCCTGTTCAAGATACTGATCTGTACAGACGCTATGGGGTTTATTTACTAAAGCTAGAGGGCAAAATTAGTAACAATTCTGCAGAGAAATCAATCAGCTTTCAGCTAAAGCTTAATTAAACAAACTGATCTCTCTGCAGAATTGTGACTCATTTTGCCCCCTCTAGCTTTAGTAAATACGCCCCTATACTAGTAATGGTGGTGGTCAGTGACTTGTAGGTAGTGTGACGGACAATCTGGCATTAACTCACAAATCTGGTTGGGGCTCTCCTTGCTTTCAGTTCCTAATGGGGCACGGACAAATCCAGCCAGATCTGCGTGTTGTGTTTTACAAACACACATCAAGATGAGAAGAGACGGATGCACATCACTGGAGTTCCAAAAGCCTTTGAGATATCCAAGGTGGCACAACAAAACACCAACCAGTCCAGGTTGATGCCTTTCACACAGTGCAACTGTGCTTAATCATTGATTAAGCACAGTTGCACTGTGTGAAACGTGTCTCCCTGGACTGGTTGGAGTTTTGTTGTGCCACCTTGGATATCTCAAAGGCTTTTGGAACTCCAGTGATGCATGTCCGTCTCTTCTCATCTTGATATCGTTTACGGAGGCAAGCTGGGGCTGGCACATTTGTGGAGGTCCCATCAGACTCGCTCATCTCACCTGGAGCAGCAGATCTTTTTTTACCTTTTTACAAAAACACAGATTTCTGTTCTGAGTTTGGCCACAGTCGATCAACAGCTTAACAGCCAAAATGATTGACTAACCTGCTGACAGACTTGTGCTGTGTCCAATCACAGCCTTCCAATTTTGACAATTTCACATGCATGTTAAAGCGGAGTTCCACCCTGGTTATACTTTTTTTAATAAAAATACCCCCGGGACAGTCAGGGCTAGTACATTCCACAATTGCTAGCCTCTGATCTGTCCCGGGTTGCACTTACCTTTTAGGACAAATACTTACCTTGAAAAAGTATTGTCCAGCGCTGCCATCTCAGGTGTGGGCAGCTTGAAGCCAGCGCGATCCTCTTCTGCGTCCTCTTCCTTCTTCTTCGGTCCCACGATGCACTGCACCGGCCCCGCCGTCACTTCCGATGCGCGCGTCATCCCTCCACAGCTTCTGGGCATGACCAGAAGCTGTTTAGAAGGGAATGACGCGCGCGCACCGGAACTGACGTCGGGCCGCTGCAGGCGCATTGATTCCTGGGAGCGATGACGTTCAGCTCCCAGGAATCATTGCAAAAGCCAGGAAGTGACGAATCGCCGTGGCTGCCGAGAGGAGGAAGAAGGAAGTAAGGTAAGTATATAAAAAAATTGCGATTATCCATTTGTTTTTCAGGTGACCCGGAGCAAGAAGATGGAGGGAAGTATAAATTTAGGGTGGAACTCCACTTTAAAATCAACATTTTGTTTTTATTGGTAGAAAATTTCTTGGAACCGCCAAATAGTTATCTTCTGAAAGCAGAGGCCCTGAAGAATAAAATGGTGGCTGTTGCAATTTTATATGTTGCACAATATTTGCAGAGCTGTTTGTCAAACACAAATTTTGAGGAAAAAATATACTGAAATGAGTTAGTGCACATACCTTTTTTTTTTCCCCCCCTTCATCTTCCAGGACAGCTACTTGGAGAGATGATTGGCTCTGCCTTCTGCAGGAAACACAAATCAGACACAATTTAAAAGGCCCTCTTCCTCTGACCCTCAGTTTTTGTGTTTCCAGACCTCCAGGAGTAGACACTGAAATTTTTATTTTCTTTGGTCTGGTAACTGGTTAGCGGACTCCTTTTTTTTTTTTTTTTATGGTGGTTATTACTCAGGCTGTGGTCTGCTGTATTTCCTTCTTTACCTAAAAGGGTTTCCCTTGTGTCGTGGCACTTGCCTTATTAACTTGAGAGGGCAACTTCCACATCCCGGTTCTCTTCGGGCCCCTGAAGTATGTTTGCCGTGGTGAGCAAGGAAGGGAGAGCATGCGGTGTCTGGATTTCCTCTCTCTGCTTTCGGTGTACCAAAATGGCATCTGATGACTCACTTCTGGGGACACGGGAAGATGGGGCCGGAAACCAGAAGTGGCCGAACATGCTTCCGGACACAGGATTACCTATTCCCCGCTGGCCAGGGAAGATGCTTAACTGGGGAGCCGATGCTAGGAATCAGTCAGCACCTGGCAGAGGCACATTTAGTCAGGGTCAGTGCTTGTAACAGCATCCCTCACCAGCATTACAGCCTGTGGGCTCTCTAAGATGGACAGTGAGGGCGCACCCTCTCAAATGGATCCAGCGGCTGTATCCTCTGCCAACACTGCCCCAAAGATATGTGCCTCTCCTATTTTTTGCATAGAGAGCCATCAGGGCCTGTGTGTTTTTTTTGCAATCAATAAAAATTGTCCTTGTATGCTTTTACTCTCTGCTTTTCTCCAGGCCCACAAACCACTTATGAAAAAATTTGGACATTGTAGGTCTACCCTCTAGACTTCTTGATAGTTGCTGGAAGCTACTGTGTGATAATTGTATTTCTTCTGTGGCAGGTTCAGAGTCAAAGTTGCCTCTTTTGAAACAGTTAATGTCATCTGTGAAGGAGGTGGTTTCCTCCTTATCAATTTTTTAGTAATAGCTTGGCGGGGTAGGGCCCTTCCATCCTTAGTCAGTTCCAGTGCCTCAGGAACCTTTACCTACAGTCTCTGCCAGATTTCTTCCCCCTTTGGACTTGGAAACCATCTCAGGCTGTTTCTCACCTAGAAGAAGGGGAGGATTCAGCTTCCTCATCTGATGAGGATTCTGCCTCCAGAAGTTTAGGTAGCGGTTAGCTCACCTAAATATCTTTCCGGTGGAAGAAATTGATGAGTTTTTAAAGACAACTTATACCTCTGAACAGATTGGGATTCTGCAGCCAGCTCAGTCAGTACAGAATATGATGTACAGAGGGTCTGCAGGGACGTACGTTTAGGACCTTTCCAGCCCATCATTCTCTGAAAGATATGATTCTTAGTGAAAAGAGCCTGAAAAAAGGTTGTTTCAGTCCGGGGGCATTAAGAGGCATTTTCCCTTTCAGTCTGCAATATTGAAGAGGTATTTTTTTAGGTACCCTAGATTAGATGCTCCTCTGTCTCGGGTATCTAAGAGATCAGACTATTCTTAAAGGATTCTGGCGTACGGAAAGATCAGATGGACAGAAAAGCAGACGCACGGCTGTGTAAAGCCTGGAATGCCCCAGCTTTCTCCCTGGGTCCATGTGTTTGGCTAGAAATCTGGATGTGTGGATTCAGAGATTAGATGTTTTACTTTCCTTTGACATGCCTGTAGAGGTGCTTAGAAAATCCCTTCCCTTAGTTGCTAAATCTGTGGCATTTTTGGCTGATGCTGCAACTGAAACCTAAATCTGTGGCCATAACATCGGCACTCATTAATTCCAGTAGGCAAGCTATCTGGTTGAAGCTCTGAGAGGGGGACCTTACTTCCAAAAAGTTGTGCAGTATTCCTTTTGAGGGGAAACGTTTTTGGTTCCACTTTAGAGGAAGTTTTAACACGCTCTTCAGAGAAAAGTAAACGTTTCCCTTTCTAAGAGAGGTAAACCTCATGGTAAAAGACCTTTTCATGGTCTCCAAAAATCTGAGAGCAGGGGTCATTCAATATGGACAAGTCGAAGGGGGGGGGGGGGTGCTCTCTTTGCTCTTTTAGCCCCAACCAAAAATTAACAGTAATGCCAGTTTGGGTGTGGGAGGATAGCTGTCTGTTTGCCGACCAATGGGCAGAGATCACGAAAATGCCTTTTATTCTCCAGATTTTAAAGAGGAAGTAAACCCTCCTCTACAACTTGTACCTATAGGTAAGCCTATGATAAGGCATACCTATAGGTAAGCCTGTGATAAGGCTTACCTATAGGTACTGTAAATATCTCCTAAACATGTACCGTTTAGGAGATATTTACCTTAGATGCATCCAGTGACGTCACTGGCGCAGGCGCACTGAAGGAACGGCCGCTCGTGCCGTTCCTTCAGAACTCCGTGTCGTGACTGTTGGCTCCCGCGCGCGTGCTCGGGAGTGACGTCACCGCGGCTCCGGCCAATCAGATGGCCGGATGCCGCGATCCCGGAAGACGGGCGACTAGACATGTCGCCCGTCATCCAGCTAAGCGGACGGCACGGCGGGGGCTCGTTCTAAGGTAAGTATTTCATAATGAGCTAGTATGCGATGCATACTAGCTCATTATGTGTTTCTCTTGCAGGGTGAATAAGAAAAAACAAAAAAGAGTTTACAACCTCTTTAAGAGGGTTACAGGTTAGAGTTCAAACTCCCCCTGTCCCAGAGATTTTTTTTTTCTCACCACGCTACCCAGGGACCAGGAGAGAAGGCGGGCCATGTTGGACCTGCTCTCTTTGGGAGTCACAAAAAAAAATTCTTCCGTTCTGGAGAATCAAATATTTCAAGGTTTTTTTTTTTTTTTTCTAGCACTTTTTTCTTGTGAAAAAGCCATTAGGCAAATTTCGGATGATTCTGAACTTAAAGAGGAAGTAAACCCTCCTCTGACACTTTTACCTATAGGTAAGCCTATGATAAGGCTTACCTATAGGTACTGTAAATACCTCCTAAACATGTACCGTTTAGGAGATATTTACCTTACATGCAGCCAGTGACGTCACTGGCGCATGCGCTCTGAAAGAACGGTCGCTGGTGCCGTTTCTTCAGAGCCCCGTGCCGTGACTATCGGCTCCTGTGCGCGTGAGTGACGTCACCGCGGCTCCGGCCAATCAGATGGCCGGATTCTGCGATCCCGGAAGACGGGCGACTGGACATGTCGCCTGTCATACAGCTAAGCGGGCGGCACGGCGGGGGCTCGTTCTAAGGTAAGTATTTCATAATGAGCTAGTATGTGATGCATACTAGCTCATTATGTGTTTCTCTTTCCGGTTGAAAAAAAAATAAAAATTTTTTCGTATGGGTTTACAACCTCTTTAAGCATCCTCAACAGATTTCTGGTTTGCATTAGGTTCTGTATGGAAAGCATCTATTCAGTTAGAAATCTGTTATTGCCAAATAGGTTCATGTTAACTCTGAACCTTCAGGACTCTTACCTTCACGTGCCAATTTGCCAGTATCATCAGAAATTCCTACGTTTTTTGATTCTCACAGAAAACGGGCTACACCATTGGCTGTTCAGAGCTCTTCTCAGTAAGGCAGGAGAGCAGTATTCCATGGGAGATATTAAGAATCATTCTTTCTATATTATACTCTCTCTATAGTATTTCAAATTACTCTTCCAGGCCTCTCCTCGTCAAATAATGCAGTTGCTAGGTTTAATGACAGCAGCGTTCCTGGGGGTGCCATGGGCTCAATTACATTCCAGGCCCCTTCAATCGTTTATTCCCAGATGTTGGGATCACAGGAAGAGCTCCTTGAATCACATGGTTTAACTTTCAGAGGTAGATTCTTTGGGTCTGTCCTGTTGGGAATATCAAGAACATTTGAAGAGCGGGAGGCCTTGGACACAGTGGTTACCATGAACGCCAGTCATTGGGGTTGGGAAGCTCACTCAGAGGACTGCCAGAGTAGACGGCTCAGTTGTCCAATTTCAGCGAATTTGCAGTGGGGAGGGTGTTGCTAGCTCTCAAGCCAAGAATATAAGCAGGAGAGAGATTGATTTTTACGGACAACGCCACAGTTGTAGCATCCCTCGACAATCAAAGGGGCACCCGCTTGAACAATCGATTGTTCCTAACCCAACAAATCCTGAGTTGGGCAAGAAAGCCATATTGCTTCAATCGGGGCTGTCCACATCAGTGGCACAGCAAATATTCTATTTGAGCTTGGTGAAAGTCACCAACAGCAATTAGAAGTTGAACGGTGAAGTTTTCCAAGAACTCGCAGGAAGATGGGGAGTTCTCTTGATGGGATTGTTTTGCGTGTAGTCAAAACAGGAACTTTCCTGCCTTCTCACTGGAAAGCGAGACGAAGGCTTTTGGAACAGATACACTGACCTTCCCATGGAGGTTGTCTGTCTAATGCCTTCCCACCATTTGTACTATTGCCTCTAGTGTCCTGGAAGATTGTCCACAAACAGGCAGAAGTAATCTTGATAGCTCCTTGGTGGCCCAGGAGGAGTTGGTTCTCAATTCTGAGAACTCTTTCCACAACTACTTCTTGTTATCCATCCAAACTCTTGGATTTACAGTTTGACGGCTTGGAGGCTGAGCGGCGCATCTTACAGTTGAAGGGGAGAAAGTTATTTAGTTACATAGTTATAGTTAGTGAGGCTGAAAAGACACCAGTCCATCCAGTTCAACCTATGATGTGTGTGTTGTCAATAGTACCTTGAATACCCTTGTATGTTGTGGTCATTAAAGTGGAGTTCCGGCCACGGGGGGGAAATTTAGCTAAAAATACCCCAGGACAGTCGGGGCTAGTACATTCCACAATGGATAGCCTCTATACTGTCCCGGGTGGCACTTACCTTTTAGAAGAAATACTTGCCTTGAAAATTTCTTCTCCAGCGCTGCCATCTGGGATGTGGGCAGTTGAAGCCAGCGCGTCCTCTTCTCCCAGATTGCGCCTGCACCGGCCCCGCTTGTCACTTCCGGTGCGGGCGCGTCATCCCTCCACAGCTTTTTGGCATGCCCAGAAGCTGTTAACCAGGGAATGAAGCGCCGGAAGTGACGAGCGGGGCCGGTGCAGGCGCATTGATTCCTGGGAGCGATGACGTTCAGCTCCCAGGAATCAATGCAAAGAGGAAGTGACGGCGCGGGGGCGTGGCCGCAGAGGGAGGAAGTGGAAGAAAGGTGAGTATTTTTCTTCAATAACAAGGTATGTAAACAAAAAAATAAATCGTAACTATCCATTTGTTTTTCAGGTGACCAATAGCAAGCGGGTGGCCCAAAATCGATTATCTCGATTTTGTGGCCGGAACTCCGCTTTAAGGTGCCCATCTAATAGTTTTTTTAAACTATCAATGCTTCTCGCCGATACCACTGCTTGTGGAAGAGAGTTCCACATCCTTACCGCTCTGACGGTATAGAACCCTTTCACGCAGTTTAAGGTTAAACCGCTTCTCTTATAATTTTAGCGAATGGCCGCGAGTCCTTTTGTATTCCCTTTCACTGAATAGTTCCATATGCTAGGTTCACCAGTACAGTATTTGTACATTGATATATCCCCTCTCAAGTCTCGCTTCTCCAGAGAGAATAAGTTCAATGCTTGCAGTCTTTCCTCTTGGCTGAGATCCTCCAGTCCCTTTTTATTAGCTTTGTTGCCCTTCTCTTGACTCTCCAGTTCCAGCACATCCTTCTTGAGGACCGGTGCCCAGACCTGGATGGCATATCCAAGAGTTATTGTTTTATCTCTGGAGTTAATCCCCTTTTTAATACATGCCAAGATTCTGTTGGCTTTGCTTGCAGCAGCTTAGCATTGCATGCCATTGCTTAGCTTGTCTATAAGAACCCAAGGTCCTTTTTAATCTTTGATTTCCCCAAAGGCTCTCCCCCTAGTGAGTAACTTGCTTTCATATTTCTGGCACTCAAACGCATAACCTTACATTTTTTCAACATTAAACCTCATTTGCCATGTAGATGCCCATCCCATTATTTTGTTCAGGTTGTCCTGTAAGATTACCACATCCTGCATAGAATTTATTTATCCCTGCTTAATTTAGTGTCGTCTGCAAATACGGAGATTGAGCTGTTTATCCCATCCTCTAGGTTGCTTATGAATAAATTAAATAGGATTGGTCCCAGGACCGATCCTTGGGGGACCCCACTTTCCACAACAGACCATTCTGAGTACTCCCCATTTATCACCACCCTTTGGACTCGCCCCTGCAGCCAGCTTTCAATCCAGGTATGGACTCTGGTCCATACCTACGTAGCTTAGTTTGTACAATAAACGTTTGTGTGGAACTGTATCAAAATGCCTTTGCAAAATCCAGATACCCCACATCCACAGGCCTTCCTTTATCTCGATGGCAGCTCACTTCTTCATAGAAGGTTAATAGATTGGTCTGGCAAGAGTGATATTTCATGAATCCATGCGGATTACTACTAATACCGTTTTTATTACTAAAGTCTTGTATATAGTCTCTTCTCATCCCTTCCAATATCTTACAGACTATTGATGTCAGGCTAACAGGCCTGTAGTTCGCTGGGATACATCTCTGCCCTTTTTTAAATAATGGTACCACATTGGCTTTTTCCCAATCAGCTGGTACCATTCCCGTCAGACTATCCATAAAAATCAGGAATAGTGGTCTGGCTATCACCTGGCTGAGTTCCTTAAGGACCCTTGGGTGTAAGCCACCTGGTCCCGGTGACTTTTTTTTATGTTAAGTTTTCCAAGTCTAGTTCTGAGCCTGTCTTCTGTTAACCATGAGGGTGCTTCCTGTGACATGTTATTAACTTCAATGTTAGAAGCTGGGTTAATGTAGCCCTCCAATTCCTTTATGGCAAAAGGTCAAAATTCCCTCTAATGGGACTGAAGGGTGAAAAAGTAGATAACGTAGATATCAGGAATAGAAAATGAGGTACATAAACAAAAAATGTATTTTTATTTAAACAAGAACCATAAACTCTGACATGAGACACTGGTGAATACCGCTATCAATTAAAAACAATACAGCGGTTAAACATGGTAATGCAGACACTGGCATTCATTGAAAACTGCTCACACACAAGGGACAGCTAAGACCCAACGCCTTTCAAGATGTAGGATCTTTCTATTCATCAGGGGTCTAAGAATACATTTAAAACATACAAATCTAAGAGGTAAGAACAGTCAAATTAGTTTATCATTTAAAATAGTGCGTGTGTGATATATAATCTTCAAGATTAATAGAAACAGTCCCCTACATGTCTATATCATCATACAGTTTTAAGAGATCAGCTCATTAAAGTATTACAAAGTTTATACACACTTTGGAATGACATGAACACTTAATCCATGTAACCGCATACATTAAAAACACAAACCATGAATACTTTTAAGGCTGCCAGCCAACCATGATTATCGGGGTGTACCACACCCCAGACCATCAACTGGATGTCCACAAGGGGCGACAAAAATCAGAATCCAATCTTCCAACCAAGGGATCAATTCTGTAACTATGTATATAAGGATAGTTGGTACAGGGTTAATAGGTGTTGCAATCAAAAGCCTTAAGTCAGGGTTTTCTAGTGTGTGTAGTATCTCTCAAGTGAGTACACCCCCTCGCATTTTTGTAACTATTTTATTATATCTTTTCATGTGACAACACTGAAGAAATTACACTTTGCTACAATGTAAAGTAGTGAGTGTACAGCTTGTGTAACAGTGTAAATTTTTTGTCCCCTCAAAAAAACTCAACACACAGCCATTAATGTCTGAACCGCTGGAAACAAAAGTGAGTACACCCCTAAGTGAAAATGTCCAAATTGTGCCCAATTGGCCATTTTCCCTCCCTGGTGTCATGTGACTCATTAGTGTTAGAAGGTCTCAGGTGTGAATGGGGAGCAGGTGTGTTAAATTTGGTGTTGTCGCTCTCACTCTTATACTGGTCACTGGAAGTTCAACATGGCACCTCATGGCAAAGAACTCTGAGGATCTGAAAAAAAGAATTGTTGCTCTACATAGATGGCCGAGGCTTTAAGAAGATTGCCAAGACCCTAAAACTGAGCTGCAGCACGGTGGTCAACACCATACACCGGTTTAACAGGACAGGCCTTCACCATGGTCGACCAAAGAGGTTGAGTGCACATGCTCAGCATCATATCCAGAGGTTGTCTTTGGGAAATAGACGTTTGAGTGCTGCCAGCATTGCTGCATAGGTGGAAGGGGTGGGGGATCAGCCTGTCAGTGCTCAGACCATATGCTGCACACTGCATCAAATTGGTCTGCATGGCTGTCATCCCAGAAGGAAGCCTCTTCTAAAGATGATGCACAAGAAAGCCAACAAACAGTTTGCTGAAGACAAGCAGACTAAGGACATGGATTATAGGAACATGGTGTCAAGCATGTGTGGCAGCAACCAGGTAAGGAGTACAAAGGCAAGTGTGTCTTGCCTACAGCAAGCATGGTGGTGGGAGTGTCATGGTCTGAGGCTGCATGAGTGCTGCCAGCCCTGGGGAGCTACATTTTATGGAGGGAACCATGAATTTCAACATGTACTGTGACATACTGAAGCAGAGCATGATCCCCTCCCTTCGGAGACTTGGCTGCAGGGCAGTATTCCAACATAACAACCCCAAACACACCTCCAAGACAACCACTGCCTTGTTAAAGAAGCTGAGGGTAAAGGTGATGGACTGGCCAAGCATGTCTCCAGACCTAAACCCTATTGAGCATCTGTGGGGCATTCTCACTGATACTGGTTGCACTGATACTGGGTGCACTAATGCAGCACAAAGGGGTTAATTAACTGCCACTGGTCGGTCACTAATGCATCAGTGACCAGCAGTGGCAATACTTTAACCCCCTCATGCTGCATAATACAAATACCATTGGTAACCTCGCCTCGGCATCCCCCCACTGCCTCAGCAGCGCCTCCCTCCCCATCCCAATGATGCAATCTCTTTACTCTCAGCTCCTCCTGTGTCCTTCCTTTTCAAAAGACCCGCCTCTGGCCGGCAGCCCGCCTCCCAGTGATGTCACTACTACTACAATGTGCATGAATGAACTAACACGGCGGGCGAGCGGCCGCTAATAAAACAAAATAATAAGTGATGCGCCAGATACAAAAAATGCACAGTGAGAATGAAAATATGAATCAAAAACAATTTATGTGCTTAAACAGTGACATGTGCTAAGTGATCCATAAAGCGGCCGTTAATAGCTATAATTGAGCCCTTCACTTCCCTGTCAGTGGAGATACCTGCCCGATGGGGAAGTGAAGCGCTCACTTAGTTACAGCTATTAGCGGCCTCTCGCCCGCCCGGTGTGTTCATTCATGCACATCGTATCAGTAGTGACATCACCGGGAGGCGGGCCGCCGGGTCTTTTGAAATGGAATAAGGCCAAATTTCAGTGCACCACTAATAAATATATATATCCCACCAGGCTCAAAGAGGATATTAAGAAATCATAAACGGAGTGTTGTCACATTAAAAAATGGTCCCTAACTTGAAACTCTGTTGATTGGCTGATACCGGCTTGAGTTTGCTCGGATTGTAGACTACATTGCGGCGGATCGTCACTTCCGGTCCCGGAACCGGAAGTGGTGATCACTTCCGGTTTGCGGGAACATCCACACGTGGACACTATGGCGGGCGGATGTGGGGGGCGTGAGACCTGGAGGAGGAGGAGACCACACTTATAACAGGTAGTATATATAGCTGACACACTGGGCAGCTCACAACAGCAGGCTTACATGTAGACGGTTGCACTCCTTCTGTGATCCCTGAATTGCTTCATCTGGTAAGTTAGTCCTTTATACCAGTTCTTTTCTTTAAATAGGCTCAATCACTTACCAATTCCTTTTTGAATATATATATTTTTTCTCCTTTCATCCTTCCAGGATGGCCTACATATGAGAGATTGTGGCTCCGCCTCACAGGAAACGCAACTAATTTGCAGCTGTTTAAAAGGGTCCCACCCATCCTTGAGCTTCAGTTCAGTTGTGTTTCCAACCTCACATCGGAACGTTTGTTTTTTTACTGACCTGAAGGCAAAAGACTGTCTGGGAGGTACCCCTGGAAGGCAGCTTCGGTCGACCTAATAGCAGGTTCCTCCCTAGCTGCATCCTGGAAACAGGAGCTTTCAGGTCGCCAAACATGCCAGGTAGTGCGGTTTACCTTACAGTGAAGGTCCCTCGATACCTGAAGTCCTGTTGTCTCTGCAGGAAAAGTCTCCTCCATTTGCTCCTCTAAAGCGGTAAGGATTTCGCCGGGTAAGTGAAAAATTTCCCGCCAAGGAGCGCGCCGCAAGCCTCGCTGTGAAGACTGGACAGCGATACCCGGAAGAGAGCGCAGCAAGGAGGAGACGCCGGGTCCATGTGATGTTCATGGCAGAATCTCCGGCTACGAAGGGGCTGTAAATTGCTCAAAAAGAGACCAAAGCACAACGCATCCCTTAGGGGTATAAGTCGATACACAGGTGACTGCAGGGACATGAGACCGGGTAAGTGAAATTTACCGGATAATGGGGCCTACTGCTTCATACGGTCTAGAATCAGCAAGCCTTTAATTGTTCCCTTACTGACAGCCCTGTTAACGATCTGTGTCTGGGAGTAGAACATATGTTAACCACTCTACTACCGCTCACAGTAATACTACTGCGGCAGAGTGGCTCGTTCCCGTCCAGCCACGTAGTATTAACGTGACTGGACTCCTCCCCTTCTGGGCGGCGCTTGCGCGCCGCCGGAGGCTCGCTCCCGCTGTTTTCATTCACAGCGGGAGTCGGGCCAGGGGAGGAGCAGCGGCGATCGCCGCTGCTCTTACCCGATCGTCGGGGATCGAGTCTGGAGATCCGCCCGCTGTGTGTAAACACAGCGGGCGGATCTCCATAGTGACAGGGAGTGACAGATCGGACTGTTCAGCATAGCTGGACATCCGATCTGTCCATGAATCACATAGTCACCTCCCCCCCTACACGTCAGTAAGCACCAGGCATACATTAACCCCTCCCTCTCCAATAAAATTAACCCCTTCCCTGCCAGTGTCATTTTTACAGTAACAGTGCATATATATAGCACTGATTACTGCAGTAATGTCACTGGTACCCCCAAAAGTGTCAAAAATGTCAGTCAGGGGTCCGGTCTGTCCGCCGCAATGTCGCAGTCCCGCAAAAAAAAATCGCAGATCGCCGCCATTACGCGTTAAAAAAAAAACACCAAAAATGACAGAAATCTTTCCCTTTGTTAGTAAACGCAATAACTTTTGCGCAAACCAATCAAAATACGCTTATTGCGATTTTTTTTACCAAACATATGTAGCATAAAACAAATTGGCCAAAAACTTTTAAAAAAATTGGTTTTTACATCTTTTTTGGGGGGAATTTCATATAAAAAAATGTGAAAAATATTGTTATTTTTTCAAAATAAACGCTCTTTTTTTTGTTTATAGCGCAAAAAGTAAAAATCGCACAGGTGATCAAATACCACCAAAAGAAAGCTCTGTTTGTGGGAAAAAAGGACGTAAATTTCGTTTGGGTACGGCGTCGCACGACCGCGCAATTGTCAGTTGAAGTCGCACAGCGCCGAATCGCAAAAAGTGGCCTGGACGGAAGACAGCAAAATCCTCCGGTTGTAAAGTGGTTAAATAAGAGAGCGAGTTAATCACTTTGTTTCTCTCTCTTGTTGCAGGTCGTTCCTCGGCCAGAAGGCCTCTGTCAGACCCTCCTCTACTTTAATAGCACATACATGCTGGAAGTGCGGTACTGTGGAGTAGTCTGTTTAAGCCTTGCACACAAACCCTTTGAGCCATACATGTGTTGGTAAATTGGCTGAGAGTATCTGTTTTAATGAAGTTTTTCTTAAATCAGTGCAGGAGGGTTGCCTAATCCAGTCCTTGTGGACTACAGCTGCTAATCATCAGAGCTTAACGCTTGTGATCACAGATTAAGATAGTCTGTCTGCTCTGGAATGTATGTTCTCTAGAGCAGGACTCTTTCCTCTTTTCAGAATCTCAAGACATTTCCTCTGCAAACAAGGAATGAACGAGATCCAAGGAAAGACACTAGCCAGCCCAGGTCCTTAACTAAGTAAGGAGGGCTCGGGCGGTAACAGATTTAAAGAGAGAAAAGTTCCAAAAAAGGACAAAAATCTTTTTCCTGGAAACTGTGGTATAGTGGGCTATGCTCGTAAATAAAGAGTGCGGGGTCATGAGCCAAGACCCAACCAGGCTGAACACCCTGTAGGTCACAGTAGGTGTGTGATTAGTTACTATGGAAAGGATTCCTTAAAGCAGTGTACACCACTCAAAGGATCCCTACACCAGCCTAGAATGTACAAGAACTTGGGGACACCCAGTCCAGAGTTATTTCTATTTCACAATCCCTGAAATATATCATTTTTCATGAATAGATTCGCTAGTAAAATTCTCTACCGACTAAATTGGCCTACACACTATAAGATTTTCGGAAGACTTTTTCCGTTAGACTTGCCAAAAACCATATGATATGAGAGCAGATCTAAACACTTTCAATTTATATGCAATGGCAGGCCCTTGCACTACATTGAAAAGGGTAAATCTGAAGGAAATCTACCAACAAAAGTTGGATGGTGTGTTTCAGCTTTAGACTGACTGGGTGTGGTGATATCTTGCACAGGTCCTCTGATTCATTATCTTGATCAGCTGTAGCTGCAAGTTAACCATCCCCACCTGAAGTGGAAGTAATCTCCCCTAAATAACTTCCCACATATGAAGTATTTAGGAATTGAGATCTTTTTGAGTACTGGTCACAATAAGGACAGAGCCCTTGTTAAAAGGAGGCATGAATTGCTAATTCTTATGTGGTTACAGCTATAGCAGACACCTGCTTACTATCTGGCCAAAAAAATTTGGAATTCAGGAGCTTACTAAGTTTATCTCAGTAATTAAAAGCTCACAAGACATCTTAAAGTTCCCTGTCCATAGTTGGGGGGTATGATGTCGTACTTAACAGACTCAGCTGTTCAGTCAGTTATAGCCTCTGCAAGAACAGCGGCTCTCATGAATACTGCTAGGAGAGCAGTGTGTGCAAAGCTTATGAAGGAGATGTCTCTTCCAAGTTAAGACTTTGTGCCTGGCCTGGCAAAGGATCCTTTTTGTGTGATCAAGACCTGGAGGATGTTTATCTAGATCCTCAGGGAACAGGTTATCCCAATTTTTTTCCCGCAATGGAAAAACATCTCAACCAGCTGTCCTCCAGATCATTCAGAGAGGATACGGACTGAAGTTTTTTCTTCTCAGCTAGTGGCAGAGATAACTGTATCATATCCCTCAAAGAAAAACCCTGTTAAAGGGGATTCAAGAGTGGATGGAGCAGAGGGTAAATTCCCCTGTACCGTGAAATCAGGTCTTCAAAGATTTTTTGACTCTCACGCATTGTGGTACAAACCCGCAAGTAGATACCGTCGTGTTGTACAGTATATCCCAGAAAGCTAAACAAGTACATGATATACAAAAGATTCTCAATGGAGAATATTCAGGTAGTAGAAAAAAGATTGGTTAAGAGATGGTTTTTTTTATGACTACTCCTGGATTGAAGAGACGCTTACAGGCAGGTTCCAATTCATCTGGAACTCTAAGCATTCCTAAGATTTGCAGTGGAGACTGCAAATAGGACAGCGTCATCTGCAGGGCCCAATATGGATCCCTTATCTGGGCTATAAGTTGACCCTTTCAAGATCAGCAAAACAGGCAGACACACAAAAAGTGATGTCAGCCCTACAGCCGGCAGGGTGGCTGATAAATGTGGAGAAATCCTCAATAGAACCAGCTCAAGTCTGCCTGGGGTATAAGATAGATTTCAAAGAAACTTATTTTTTTCCCAGAGGAAAAGGAAAAGTGGTCTCGGCGGTGGAAAATGTCTGTTTTCATCCTCTGTGTTTTCAGGGGACAGATCATGAGGATGTTGGGCTGATTACAGCTTGTATCTCAGCTGTAGAGGGGCCCAACTACACTCACGAGACCGTCAATATTTCCACCTGCTCTCTTGGAACAAGAGACAGAAGTCCCTAGATAAAATAAATCACGCTCTCCCCTCAAATAATATCATCATTAAGATGGTGAACAGTTCCCCAAAACCTAGGGGAAGGCCGACTTGGGGGTCAAGAACAACCCCTAAAAAGTCACCATGGACGCAAGTTCCAAAAGGGGGGAGCTCACCTGGAGGTTAGACCGACTGGGGTGTGGTCATATCTTGCACAGGTCCTCTGATTCATTATCTTGATCAGCTGTAGCTGCAAGTTAACCATCCCCACCTAAAGTGGAAGTAATCTCCCCTAAACAACTTCCCACGTACGAAGTATTTAAGAATTGAGATCTTTTGAGTGCTGGTCACAATAAGGCTCATACCCAGAGTACCTGGGATATCAGGTCTCACCCAACTACAGAGAGCTAAAAGTGGTGGAAAAGGCCATAGAAGCTTTTCGGAAAGGACATTTTAGGAAAAAAGTCCAAATCTATTCAACAATGCTACAACAGTAGCTTACCTGAATCATCAGTGGGTGCCAGCTCAAGGACCCTATTAAAATTAGCTCAGGAGACACTGAGCTGCGCAGAGAAGAGAATAATTTCTCTATTGGCAGCGCAAATAAAAGGGAAGGACAACGGGGAAGAGGAGTTCCTCAGTCGTCATTCCATCAAACGGACAGAATGGGAACTGAATCCCAGAATATTTCAACTTCTAGTCCAAATGTTTGGTCTACCGGAAGTGGATATGTTTGCCACTTGACAGAGCAAAAAAGTAAACCAGGTCTTCGCCTGGACATAACAAAAGGATATGGTAGGCTTGGATACCCTAGCACAGCCATGGCACACTAGGCGAGAATATGCCTTTCCTCCTCAAAATCTGATTCCAAGAATCATACAGAGACTCAGTGGATGGCTGCAACTGCGTCTCATAGTGATTGCCCCTTGGGGGCCAAAGAGAACGTGGTTCGCGACGATATCCCCATCAGTGACAGCTCCTTGGAAACTAACAGAGGTTCCAGATCTGTTAATACAAAGGCCTCTTATTTCACCCCAGGCCACAGGTTTTTCAGTTAACAGCCTGGGTAGTGAGCGCCAAATCCTGAAGGAGAAAGGTTGTTCAGACAGAGTCATTGATACCCTCCTTTCAAGTAGAAAGCCAGTGTCTAGGAAAATGTATTCCAAATCTGAAAAACATTCTGTACTTGGCAGAGTCAGAAGAAAACATTCCTCTGCCTCAATCCCCGTTATCCTGGAAATTTTACAGGATGGGGTAGATAAGGGGGTGCCAGTTAACACCCTTAGAGTACAGGTAGCGGCACTTCTGTGTTCTTAGATAAAAATCTGGACAAAGAGCATTTTCTAATTAAAAAGATTGGTTAGTTCAGGGATGAACGACCCCGATCAATAGAGCTAATGTTTCAGCTCGGAACTTAACGCAAGTACTAGAGACATTAGCTAGTGAACCCTCGGTACCTTCAGAGAAGGTTACTCTAAATATTTTGGCAAATAAGTTAACTTGCTGTCGGCAATTACCACAGCCAGAAGAGTGGGAGATTTACAAAGGTTTGTCCATAAAGGAACCCTTTATGCTAATTCTCTAAGACAGAGTGATTCTTAGACCAGACCCACTGTACCTACCCAAGGTAGTTTCTTCTGTTCACAGAAATCAAGAGATGGTCTTGTCACCTTTTTGTGTGAAAAACCTAGCTGTGCAAAAGAACGGAAATTCCATTGTCTGGATGTTAGAAGTGTCTTCTCACAGATCTGGAAAGAACCAAGGGGTTTAGAAGGTCTAGCCACCTGTTGGTTCTATATTCTGGACCAAGAAAGGGATTGCAAGCATCAAAACCCTTGATCTCGAGGTGGATTAAGCAAGCCATTAGCATGTCATATAAGGTGTCGGGTAAACCCACACCCGCAAAGCTAAAGGCACATTCCACAAAGGGCATGGCAACTTCCTGGGCCGAAAAAGCCGGAGCATCCTAGGAGCAGTCCGCCATGTATCCATCTGGTCCAGTCAAGATACATTCCTAAAACACTATTGTGTGGAAGTACTGTCGCAACAAGACCTTGCCTTTGGCAGAAAGGTTTTACAGGCAGTGGTCCCGCCCCCTCGTGGGCCAGTATGGATTCCTTTATTATCCTCTCATATGTAGGCCGTCCTGGAAGGATGAAAGGAGAAAACTTACCGTTAGTATACTGGTAACGGCCTTTCTCTTAATCCTTCCAGGACGGCCGGCCTACTTCCCGCCCAAGATGGTGGTGAGTTAAAAATGTGTGTGTGTGTGTGTATGTATATATATATATATATATATATATATATATATATATATATATAGCTGTATGTATATAATATGTATAGCTGTATGTTATTGAATAACTATATTCATTGAAAGTTCGGTTGGAAAGCTACTTTTCTATTACTGAAGCTCAAGGATGGGTGGGACCCTTTTTAAACAGCTGCAAATTAGTTGTGTTTCCTGTGAGGCGGAGCCACAATCTCTCATATGTAGGCCGTCCTGGAAGGATTAAGAGAAAGGCCGTTACCAGTATACTAACGGTAAGTTTTCAGATCCTGGGTGGGAGTCAAGTGCCTAGTGCGTCCAGCGACTCTAGCTTACTCAATTTGCATACTGTTTACACTACAACCATCCCCAATCTCGAAGGGGACCTTTTCTTTCGTATACTCACCTATTCACTTATGGATAAAAAAGACTAGGATATGTGTTATTGACCAGCATCGAATTTTTTCTTAATCTACGTTTTATGCACGTCTTTGTGACCTTCACATCATCACTAGTATGATTCTATAGAAAGAGTCTCTGGTAAGTGTCCCTTTCAGAACTTAAATTATCACTTTTCCGGTTAAACCCAATCTAATACTGAGGAGTAATGGATATAATTTTCTCTTTTCTCTCTGTTAATTCCAGGGGCTATTGGCTCCTCCCCTATACAGCTTGATTTTAAATTAAAACAAGTACGATCCACCTTATCCACTGTGACTTTTGGATTAGGGTAAGATAACCTCACACCTGAATGTTTCATATCTAGATCTTAGTGAATATGGTTCTTCACATATATTATTTTATTATATCTCCTCTATGCCTCCTATGCGGATGGACTGTTCCCCGGACTTTATTGATCTGGAGAGTCAGCCTATCCTTTTCATCGCCCCCCCTTTGGGCTACGTGGTAATTCATACTCCACATCGCTTTCCAATCCCCCCCCCCTTCTTTCTCCCCTCTTTTCTCTTCCCCTTTTCTGTTGTTTATCCTCCTTTCATTTCCCTTTTTCCTCTCCCCCTTTTTTTTTTTTTTGTTTTTTTTTTTTTTTGCCTTTAATGTCTGGATGTAATTTTAGAGCTCTAAAAAGCTTTTCAGATTTTCTCTAATCCCTCTAATGAACCTATAAGACGAAGAAGTATATTGTATTAGCCATATCTGGAAGAGGTTTCTTATTCATCTGCCTGTATACACTATGAATCTGTCTTGGAGTAATTAGAGTAAAAATTAAGATAATGGCATAATGGCATTTACTGATGTAAGAAATATACAATTTAAAGCTTAAATACAATAAATTGAAAACAAAAATACTGTATTTACATGATTACATTCATAAATCTAACAAATGTTTTATGTACCTCCTAGATTGCTAAAGATTGAATCTGTTTAAATACATTCCCTTGCTGGACCCTGAGGAAGCGCATAATGCGAAACGCGTAGCTCCAGCAATTTTCTGATATCTTGTAAATTTTGCACAATATATTGAGGTTTCCAATCTATATAGATAGAGTGACGTACTTACTGTTTTTAATATATGTATAAATAAAGATTTATTACTTTTTTAAGACATATGTGCTGTTAATGTCTGATATAAACATATGCATACTTAGGTGATTTATAGAGGCACATTTAAATCCCCCCTCCTTTAAGGGCCTAGCCTGACCTATTTGTTGGGTCAGTCTGTGCCCTTGCTCAGTCTTTCCATTTTTTGCACATGGGGGAAGGTGCCATTATACCCTCTATCTAAATAGGCCCTAACCTCCCCTTCCACTCATACTGTTCCCTGGTCCCTATCTTACTACGACCAAGTGTCACCCAGCAACCTGGAGGTAAATCAATGTAGATACTTGATAGTGAGCCAGAAAAACTCAATGTTAAGGAAAAAACATCCACCCATAAACCCTTTATCCATACCTGGAAGATGTAAGGCAGCAACATGTACCATCTATTTCAGTGAGGAATGGAAACAAACACTGAAGCCTGCTTACTAGTTAACCTTTTTACGACCAGCGACGTAGACCTACGTCGGCTGGCTTTGCGTGGTTATACCGGGATGATGCCTCTAGCTAGAGGCATCATCTCGGTACCGTTCTTTTAGAGCCAGCGCTCGGCTTTCCGGAGGTAATGACTGATGCGGTTCGGGAGCTGCTCAATCGTTAGCCTGGCGAGCTGGAGGGGATGTCCACCCCACCCTCCCGCCGCCTTTCGCGGCTTTGCCTGGGTCTCCCGTCCCACCAGAGACCCAAGCACCCAGCCGGCACGTCCGCCGGCTGGATGGAGTCCCGATCAAAGCCAGAAACGGCTTGGATCGGGTCTCCAATGACGTAACCCGGAGGCGGCGTCCATGACGTCACGTCCGGGTTACTCTGCTGCTAAAGGCAGCAGATTCAAAAAGTGACAGTATTCAAAAATGCCGTTTTTCGGTGTTTTGAATACATGGAAGTGTAGTGGAGGGGTCTAGGGTCTTTTAGACCCTCGATCCCCCCATAAAGAGTACCTGTCACTGCATATTGCTGTTACAAGGGATGTTTACATTGCTTGTGACAGCAATAAAAGTAATCAGATTTTCTTTTTTTTTTTTTTTTTTAAAAACCTGTCAAAATTAAAAAAAAAATTGGAAAAAAAAAATGTAGCCGCCCCCGTCGCCGTTAGCTTGCGCACGAAAGAAAACTTATATGGAAGTCGCACCGCAAATGAAATCGCTGTTCAAACCACACATGTGAGGTATCGCTGTGATAGCCAGAGCGTGAGCAATAATTAAAAAAAAGAGCTACACTCTAACTCTAAACTGGTAACGTTAAAATTTTTTAAAACGTCGCCTATGGAGATTTTGTCTCCTCTGACTCCTTCGGTTCGTCTCCCGTATCTGGGAATGTTTCTGGATTCTGCTCAAGTAAAAGTGTTGTTACCGGAGGACAAGCTCCGGACCCTACAGAACGAGGTCAGGTCCCTCAGGGACAACAAATCCTCGTCACTCAGGACCTGTATGTGGTCCCTGGGGTTGATGGTGTCCGCCTTCGAGGCGATACCATTTGCACAGTTTCACACGCGATCTCTCCAAGCGGAGATCCTGGCCAGGTGGGACAGACTACCTCAGTCCTTGGACCTGAGTGTCTGAGTCGCCAAACCAGAGCGGATCTCTTGTGGTGGCTTCAGTCCCCGGCGGTGTCGGACGGAAAATCCTTCCGGCCGATTCTGTGGACGGTAATGACCACGGATGCCAGCCTGTCGGGCTGGGGTGGCGTTCTGGGTAACCTGTCTGCCCAGGGCACCTGATCGGAGGAGGAATCCTCCCTCCCGATCAACATTTTGGAATTGAGAGCGATCAGGCTGTGCCTGCTCCACTGGTCGGATCGTCTTCAGGGCCGTCCTGTACGGGTGCAGACGGACAATGCCACTGCGGTGGCTTACATCAATCACCAAGGGGGCACCAGGAGTGCCCGGGCGGCCCAGGAAGTGACCAGCATTCTGTCTTGGGCCGAGACTCATGTCCCGGCGATATCGGCGGTTCACATTCCGGGTGTGGAGAATTGGCAGACCGACTATCTGAGCCGCCAGACCCTGGACCAGGGGGAATTGTCCCTACACCCGGAGGTGTTTCAGATGCTGTGTGCGAAGTAGGGATCCCCGGATGTGGATCTGTTTGCGTCTCGGCTAAACCACAAGGTGGAAAGGTTCGTGGCAAGAACGCGCGATCCTCTGGCAGACGCCTCGGATGCGCTGGTGGTGCCTTGACGTCAGGATCGACTGATCTATGCCTTTCCTCCGATTCAGTTGTCCAGGTTCCTTTGCAGGTTGGCCTCGGAACCAACATTGGTGATTCTGGTGGTGCCGGACTGGCCACGCCGGTCCTGGTACGCGGACATCGTTCTCCGTGGCGGCTGCCAATGCGAGAAGATCTGCTGTCTCAGGGACCGATCTTCCATCCTGCTTTAGTCGCTGGCTTTAACGGCCTGGCTGTTGAAAGCCAGGTCCTGAGAGACAGGGGTCTCTCCTCAGAGGTCATTCCTACTTTGATCAAGGCTAGAAATGCCTCTTCTGGTAAGATTTATTACCGTACATGGAAAGCTTATTTTGCCTGGTGTGAGCCCAGGGGTTTCTCTCCTCGTTCCTATTCGGTGGCGAGGGTGTTGGCTTTCCTCCAGACTGGTGTGGATCAGCGTCTTGCGTTGGTCACGATTAAGGGCCAGGTCTCTACACCGGCTATTCTCTTCCAGCGCCCTGTGGCGTCTAATTCCTTGATTCGCACCTTTATTCAAGGTGTGCGTCACTTGGCCCCTCCTAGAAGGGAGCCCTTACCTCCATGGGACTTTGAACTTGGTTCTGTCCGTTTTTGCAGTGTTCCCCTTTTGAAAACATCAGGGAAATTTCGTTACCTATGCTATCTAAGAAGGTTGCGTTTCTGGTGGCGATCACTTCTGCTTTCAGAGTGTCAGAGTTGGTGGCGTTGTCTTGCCGTTCCCCTTACCTGGTGGTTCCTGGTGGTTCATAGGGATAAGGTGGTCGTGCGACCTAATCCGTCCTTTTAGCCCAAGGTGGTTTCGGAATTCCACCTGAATGAGGACATTGTTTTACCTTTGCTTTGTGCGAACCCTAAGCATCCTAAGGAGGTTGCCTTGCATTCCTTGGATGTTGTCCGGGCGATCAGGGTTTACCTGTCGTCGACTGAATCCTTTCGGAAATCCGATTCTCTTTGTCCTTCCTGAGGGACCTCGGAAGGGTATGGCTGCGTCTGCAGCAACCATTGCCAAATGGATCAGACAGACCATTGTACAGGCCTATTCGTTGCAGGATCGGGTTCCTCCCTTCCCTGTCAAGGCGCATTCTACCAGGTCGGTGAGTGCGTCCTGGGCCTTCCGGCATCAGGCCTTGGTGGCCCAGGTGTGCAAGGCTGCGACTTGGTCGTCGGTGCACACCTTTTCCAAATTCTATAAAATTGATGTTCTGGCGTCAGCTGATGCCTCCTTTGGCCACAAAGTTCTCTGTGCGGCAGTGCCATAGGGAACCCTGGGTTGTACAGGTCCCTGGCTGTTGGGGTTGTTTTTCCCCTTGGTTATTTGTTTTCCTGGGTTGTTGCTCATGTTGAGCCCTTTCTTTGTTACCCAGAAGGTTACCTTTTATGTGCATGTAAGGTTCCTTTCTCTGTGGGTACTGAGTTGCCTTTCTGGCGGTTGCGTTGCCCACCCCTCATGTCTACACTGCTTTGGGACATCCCCATTAGTGAAGACTGTGAGTGGGTGGCGACTGTCGAAGGACGTAAGAGAAAACTGAATTTTTGTAAAATCTTACCGTAAAATTCCTTTCTCTGAGTCCTCTGACAGTCGCCGCCCCTGCCCCTCTTTTTGGGGTTTTTTGTACACTATCACTGCTTTCGACCAAACTGAATTGGGATGGCTATTGCAGGGGGGCATTGGACTAGGACAGCCCCCATGGGTGTGACTATGTAGATGTATTGTTCTTTTACAAGTCTTATGCCTAGAAACTCCTGTGGAGAGGAAGCAATACCCCATTAGTGAAGACTGTGTGAATGGGCGGCGACTGTCGGAGGACTCAGAGAAAGGGATTTTATAAAATTTCAGTTTTTTCAGTTTATTTAACAAAGTTTGAAATATCCACTAAATTTTGTTCCACTTAATGATTGTGTCCCACTTGTTGATTCTTCGCAAAAAATGAGTTTTATATATCTGAAGCCTAAAATGTGGCAAAAGGTCACAAAGTTCAAGGGGGTCGAATACTTTCGCAAGGCACTGTAGCTTTTGATCCGGTCCAGCTGATAAAATGACAGGCATTCCTGATTAGAAATCTGGTGTGAAAGGATTCCTTAGATTTGGTTGCTGCATTAGTTTTCTTTTTATGCTATCCCCCCCTCTTTCTGTTTTTCATCTGGTGGTCTTGACCGTAACACACCACCTGTATTACTCTGGTTGGAGTACAGGGACAACTTTGGACCCCAGCATTGCCATTCTGGGGGAAGGAGAATATTAGATGTATTAGCAGATTTAGATACACTAACAAATTGAAGCCAAACTCCAGCTCACACTGCAGTTACACAAGCAGGTTTTACATTAAAAAAAAAAAAACTGATCATTGTAAGAATTTGTAAGCTGCATTATAATTAAATGTTTGCTTTGGAGTTTAATACTGTTAAGTTTTTTTTTTTTT